>NC_142406.1:5221879-5284379 GCF_059441095.1 Idiotropiscis lumnitzeri
TAATGATATTCATCTGGTGAAGCCATGAAAATGATTCCGCACGATAGTTTGAAAAACCTTAATATCAATCTGAAACACTTTATTTTTAGAAATCTCTACCAGTGTTTACATTTTCAAACTATCACTTCAACGTAAAAAAATATCCCGTAGTCTCATAACTGGTGAGCTATATTAAGAACAGGTTCCTCATCTGGTGATTACTGTACTAGATATTTGTACATAATATACAGTATGACAGAATGAGTCTCAAAGAATTTCATTGCACTTAGTAATTGTGTTGTCAAAACGGACGGACCCATAGAAACTGTCATTCTATTTTTTTGGTTTGTTTGTTTACAGAGGCTTGCAACAGGAACCTGGTTGCCACATGCGCAAATCCACCAAAATCTGGTTCAACTTCGACAGCCACAAATTCCTCTCATCCTTCGTATCTGCACTCAGCCAGTTTCTGCAAAAGAAAACAATTCGCGGTCAGCCCATTTAAGGAACATGTTTAAATAATTTTTCGTAAATTTAACTCATTCACTGCCAGCCGAGTAAAAAAAAAAAAAAAAAAAAATGGATCTTTGACGTCTTAAGCCGTCAATGGCAGTAAGATAGATATCCATATGAATATATAACCAAAATGAATATTTTCCATTAGCCTCGTTTTTCTAAACATAACTGCATTTATTCTGAGGAATCGAGCACCTACACAAAGCATGCCATGCGGTCACAACTTGGTCTTCCTTCATTTCTCATTGAATGAGCACTTCCCTGCACGTTCATACAAACATTTTCTCAAGATAATCCTTTTGAGTTTTGTGCTTCTTTGGGAACAAAGTGTGCCAGTCCTCTGACAAAGACCCTCAAAGGAATTAATTTTTACCCAATTGGTTATTGTTATTTACAATTTATTCTTTTGGACGTCCCTGATAGGGTTGCCATTTTTTTTTTCCTATGTGGCCCAAATTCAGCATTCTACTTGTGGGACTTTTAATGGTAAATCTTTATGGAACTTTGTTGCCCTTTCTGGAAGATAAATACTTACTTGGTAACACACATGGAGTTCTTGCATTGACTAACTAGTGTCTCTTTTTCGTCTTCTCTCTGTGGTCTGACGGTGACGAGCTCAAATGTGTTTGGTCTGGCACAATACTCTCGGTTTGCTGGTTCCACCTTCTTACTGATGCAGTTGGCCAGATTGATATGGCCAATAGGATTCTGTGAAGAAACACAAAATTAAAAAAAAAAAATGAAAACATTTAGATGAGAAAACTGAATAATGAAATGTCCAAACAATCATTCACGCATGTTTTGAGAAAAAATGACAAAAATATTTTGTTAACGCCCCTTTTTTTTTTCATGACGATAACGAGACGATGACGATGTTATTCGAAGAAAAAAACATGACGTGAGGTAAATGAAATTTTTGTTGACGAGACGACGCGGGAGAAAATTGTTAGCGTGTGGTCCGTCAGACGCTCAAAATCTATGACATCCCTTCCATTCTGTCTTTCAAAACATTGCAATGAAGTGCAAACTATCTTTCGATTGGGCACGCCCACCACATGCGCCGAGCACGCACAGTCACACACTGACACGCGTTCCTTAGACGGACTGCGGCGACTGTGACACTCACAAGGCTACTTTGCTCTGATAACCGCAAGCTGGTGCAAGTAATCAGGACATATGTTTGATCGAATTTGTAATTGTGCTACTGTACTTCAGAACAAGTCTACTACAAGTCTATGTTGTTAAAACGTTTTAATTTTATGTTGCTTTAAGTGAAATAAAGCCACAACAGTTGCCAAATAAAACATTTTGGTTTTCGGCTGAGCATTGATTCCACGGTTACCACTGTGATCTGTTTGTAATGCATAATCCTTAATAGTCCATCAGAAAGTCTTTGCTTTTGGGTGGAAACCTTGTATGCCTATTTTTAACTAAAACAGAGTAAAAAAAACCTTTTGGAGTTTTGGTCTAATAAATTTGCAAAAACTAGCAGAAAACTTTTTTTTTTTTGCATTTCCGTCGACTAAAGCCATCACGAATAGGAATGACTAAATCGGACAAAAACTCATAAGCATTTTTGTCCTGATGCCTAAGACTAAATCTAAAATACCTGCCAAAAACAACAGCTATACTTTAGTATAGACAGTATCTCATTATTATTTCATTTTGGATGATGCTAATTCCAGTTTGTCGTTGTGCAAACCACCAATCTGGATAAATCAGGCTTAGATCGATCAAGTCATTTTGATTGTGGTTGGATGAGAAGTATATACATATCCATCCATCCATTATCTGAACCACTTTTCCTCACGAGGGTCGCAGGGTAGATACATATATATAAAATGATGAAAAAAATAGAAAATTCATTTTAACATAAACACAACATTCCCTGCGATTGGCTTGCAACCACTTCACGGTGTATTTCGCCTCTAACATATCGAGAACCTCTGGAGCATCATCAAGCAAACGATCTGGGTGGTTTTGAGACAGTTCATATCCAAGCAGCAGCTCTTAGACGCTGTGTGGGTGTTTTGGTGCTTTTCGGTGAATTGAAATTTACCTTTCTCTTTTCATCATCGGGGTAAGTCCAATAGGAGATACAATATCCCGATAAGACGCACCATCTTCGATGCCAGGCTCCAAAACCGCTAACATCTTCAAACATGGTCTACAGGAAGCATTCAGTAACATAAACATTAAACTGATTAGCTAAAAACAGTACAAGCAAACCAAGAAATAATAACTAATTATTAGTGCAGTTTTTCCACGTTATGGTCACGGAAAAACTGAAGCCGATCCCAGCAGACTCACCAGAAAACCTTTTTCTTCCACCTCTGACCCGACTTTGCACAGCATCCTGAGGTGGATGTGACCCTCGAGAGGACATAGGAACGGGACCTTTTGGTAGGAGCAAATGAAGATGGTGAAAAATTATGACAAGAGTGGCAATAGACTCCAAAACTGTAGTGTGCTGTTCCAAAAAAAAGTGTTTAATAATAAACAATAAGCCGCTACATCCCCAAACCTTGGCCAGTTCTTACAAAAATTATATTCATCGTCACTTTCTGGCACATTCCAATATCGGTATTATATTTCAAATTTATAAAATATTTTTTATTGTAAACTTAGATTAAGACCTTGAATAATGCATTAGATTTCAAGGTCTGAATTACTTTGTTAACTGCAATGATGTTTAACCCCCACTGGATATCAGTAATGAGTCACAAAGTAATACAACACCTCCCGCTGAATACTTTAATTTTTGACACTTCACCTTATTCTTCTTGAAAAGAAATTGTAGAACGACCATATTTTAATTAGGGAGTTTTCTGGTCACTGTTTGCGTCATTTTATTAAATTATTTAAATTAATAAATGGGCGAGAAGGTGGAGGACTGGTTAGCACGTCTGCCTCACAGTACAAAAGGTGCATGGTTCGAATCCGGGTCCTGTGTGGAGTTTGCATGTACCTCCAACATTCCCAAAAAATGCACGGTAGGTTAAAATGAACACTCCAATTTAGCCATAGGTGTGTTTGTGACTGAATGGTAGCGCGTCTATGTGTGCCCTGCGACTGGCTGGCAACTAGTTGAGGGTGAACCCAGCCTACTGCCCGAAGACAGCTGGGATAGGCTTCAGCACGCCTACGACCCTTGTGAGAATAAGCGGCTTTGATCATGGATTTTTATTGAGTGTTCTATACAAAATATGTATTTTATGAACAAATGGAAAAAGGATCATAGAAAATTGCCGCTAATTTCAAGCAATTATAAGGAAAAATGCTGTCTCTCTATCTGCTATTATTTCCTTTTCACCACCCCCAAATATTACAAACCGTATCAAAAGTACTAGTGGTATCAGTATTTGGTATCAGTTACTCAAGAGTTCAGTACTTGAACTAGTAACTGTTTGAAATAGAGTGGTATTGAACATCCCTAATAAAAAGAATTGTTTTCAGAAACCCAATTTGAAACCAAGGACTGAAGCATATAACATCTGAATTAAAGTGTATATCAGAGAAAACATTTTACCTTCTCCAAAGGAAACTTGTTTTCCCCAATCGAAGAAAGAGTGAGCTTGTGATATCCAACCAAGGCAAAGTGACTGGTACGAACAGCGCTTGGGCCACCTGGACTTGCCAGAACTTGCCAAAAATAAAAAAAAGTGCAGAGTTAAAACAAAGTATTCAACAGGGCTTTCATTCGATTAAACATTTTAATCAAGTTAATCACATCTTAAAAATTAATGAACTCATTCATTGCCAGCCCAGCAAAATTAATGGACTTTTTGACTTCTATAACTATCAATGGCAGTGAATGAGTTAGTGTAATTAATTGCAATTCAAACTCTCCAAAATATGCCAGATTTTATACAACAAAGACATGCTTTGCGTTGAGATAGAAGTTTAAAATTGAATAGCTGGAACTGGAATTCCTTCTTGCCATAAGTGTAAATATCACTACCTGCGTATTTATTTTCTATTTACTTTATTTTTTTATTTGAATTCCCCACTCAGAGGGCCAACCTGCTTTACTTTCATGTTTACATTTCCACATGCATGTGCACGCTATGGCTGGACAATTTTAGGAGAAAATTGTATTGCGATTTTTGTCCTGACAGATATTGCGATTAAGATTATATTTGCGATTTTCTTCGCAATGTACTGTGACATTTAGAAACATGATTTATACCATCACACTATTATTGAATAAAACGCAAGGACAGGAAAGACGTTTTGTGAGGGAGGCAATCCTTATTCAAGTTGTTAAAAATTATTCAAGTCAGGTGAGACTACTTGCCGTCAAGTATAACTATGTATTTGTGTAATTGTGTATATGAAAATGCATTTTTAAAACCCCAAAAAATGTTTTATATTTTGTATTAGTGCAGTGTTTACATAAATGTAAACTTATGTCAATAAATAACATAGATCTTTAGCTAAGCTAAATTGATTACAAATTTAATTTTGAGACCTATTATTGTTTAAATCTCAAAACTCTGTGGTGCAAATAACATCGATGAGATTTTAAATATTTAATAAACGTTTGACATCGAGCGCTTCGTCATGCCTGACGTTAGCCGTTCACGAGTCCTGGTCTAAAAAAATTAGCAATTTCCCCATTTTTTTATTATTATGATTATTATTATTATATTTATATATCTCATTTTGTCGAGATATACAATACAAGTTTATTTATATGCATTGACTGTTTGACATCGAGCTCTTCATCTTGGATGCCGTCAGCCGTTAATGTGTTCCGGTCTTAGCCCGCCTCCCTAATTGCTCATTTTATTTATTAAGTGGTTATTTTATATCTAGACACATATTGATTGTAATACAGCATTTCTGTTCATAACTGTTGGCTCTCCGCCCAAACATGGTCGTGGTCAAAATTCTGCCAAAATTTAGGTGTCGCAGCGCAAGGTATCTTAGGGCCTAGCATTCAAGCATTCAATTCATTTGTCCGATCACAAAATCTTAGACACTGTCCGCTGATTCGAGTGGGATTATGGGGAAGCATGGGCGGGTCATTCTGCGCATGCGTTAAATGCTTCAAATATTTTGACTTTTTAATTACCCAAATTATTTAGCACCTGTTATTGCGGTAAGTTTGACAGCTCGAACATTTAAATATTTGTGAAATTGTGTACATCATCTTCAAAATCTGAATAAATACATATTTATTCAAGGTGATGAAGGTTCATTGAACTCTGAGGTCAAGTCACTACCATAAAATGTTTCATTATCATGATGACGAGTCTCTACCACATTTAACCCATTAGAGTAAACATTTGTGTCAGAATAATTTTGGACATACCTGGTGTCTGACCACTTTTCTGAAAAACAAAGAAACATGAGCTGGTTGAGGAAAAGAAAAATGCAATCGGCAACAGAAGGTAATGACACAGTAGTTCGGAAGTGAACGATAACAAACCACAGATGACAAATTCAAACAAAACAAGTGTTTATTCTGCGGTTAGTCATGGAATGAAATTTACATCTGAAAATCGTAATCGAGCAGCAGAGAGAAAGTTTAGCGCTAACGAGAAACTTTTTAGGCACTGGCGAAAAGTGGAGGCAACTCTTACTGCGATGACCAACACCAGAAAAAAAAGGATATCTTACACCTATTCGGCTTGTTCTTCATTTTTTTTTTCTTTATGTTATAGCTTGTCTTCCATGATAATATGTCTGTTTTAGAATTTTTCAGTAACGTGCAAAATAAATTACCTGCCATAAAATGTCAACTTAGAGTAAACTTGTAGTCTGGAAAGTCCGGAAGTAAATATTTTATCTATCAAAGAAGCCACAACGTGCAGTGATCCTTGCGGGGCGTGTGATCACAGGATGTAACGAGAGACTATACATGGTACACTGTAAAAAAAAAAAAAAAAAAAATAGATGTAATTTCTACAGTAGAAATTAGCAGTATCTTGTTGTTTTATCATTTTACAATGTTGAACTGTATACCGCATTGCACTATGGGGGGAAACAATTTTGCAGTTAAATATTGGGAAATTTACAGCAACTGTGTTCTGACATTTACATGATATGTATAACAGGTAAATACTGTTATTTTGATTCTGGCAGTTAGAATGTTCGAGAGGAGAGGATAATGGCGGCGCCAGTACAATCAAAATTATTTTGATCGCAGAATTCATCGTGATTAATGGACTAGTCTTGCTTTTATATAACAATAATTAGTTTGCAGATTGAATTCTTTAAAGGTAAGCAGAAATCAATGAGATGATACAACAAATCAACTTTGATAAACTTAACTGCATTGCACCACAGAATGTATTCTGGGAGCCGTCGATGTGCAAATTAGGCAGATGTGGGATATCCGCGCCTATAGCGACGTTGAAGCTCGTATGGGCAAAGTCTTGCCACATTCCACGATCGTGAACTTCATAAAAAAAAAGTTATTTCAAAGAACTTGCATTGCCTTTGATACCAGAAGCTGGGTTGCTACTTATTATGGCAGTTAAAGCGCTCTTTGATTTATAACAAGCTAATAGCTCTAACAAGTGACAGAGTTTGGCTACCAACACTAGCGTTTACGTTAGCATTGAGCGTCGTCGCGCAGCGCAGGCAAAAGCCTTCGATCGCTGCAGAGAGATTCACAACATTCGGCTCAGTTTAGAACTCATTTTTTTATTCACTTTTTACCAGCTTAGCACACAGCGCTACAGTATTTGACGATTTAATTTCTGTTTCTTCTGTCAAAGGCGCCTACAGTACGCCATTACATGGGTGCCACCCACTTTCCAGACTGTGAAGTTGAATTAAACATTCTTTGAAGAATAAGATGACAAACTTGTGAATGGTAAATGGGCTCTCAATTGTATAGCGCTTTTCTACCTTTGGTACTCAAAGGTTGCCAAAACCCTGGGTAAATGGGTGGTATTCCTAAATGTTACTTGAAGCCTTGCTGTATTCAATTTAATTCTTATATTTGTGTTTCATAGTATTTTTTTATTTATTTTTTTTATTTCATATTTTTTTTTAGTTAATGTTACAAAATAAATATTTTAGGAAAAAAAATTCTATATATTTTTTATATATATTACAATATATTTCTAGTTTACCTCCACTGTTTACAGGAAATAGAGAACAAGAGAGCATCCAAATAGCATTAATCTGAGTTATACTGACCAACTGTTTTTTGTTATAGATGATGATTTTTCCTGATTGATGCTTTTCTTTCATGTGGCCTTCCAAGCTCTAAACACCTCTCTCCACACTGACTCTCTGCGTTTTTTTTTTTTGTTTGTTTGTTTTCAACAACATTGCAGTGTGTAGTGATGACAGGAAGCTTTAATCCTTTGAGCGGAGAGTTGGTTCCAATTTTCTTCACGCTTGGAAAACTAGTATACTTTTGGCGCTATGGTGCCTGGGTAACCGATGGTAAAACCTGTACAGTAGATCAAGAATCTCTACTCTTCCTAATTAGAAATAAATAAATTGTCTTCAGAACAGAAAGAAGAAAATGCTCTTAAAACCTTACCGTGATCGCCAGAAATCTTTTTGGGGTAATGGCCTGAAAATAAAGACAGATATTTTGCTCTTTTATGTAGAATTTCAAAGGACATGCAAAGTCAAGATAGTCACAAAAAAATAAGTGGGGGGATCTGTTTCTGCTATGATAGTGTAACCCTGTACGCTAAATTAACGTACCTTTGATTTGCTGGTTTTCTTCTTCTTGTCACCGTTAATTTCGCGCTTTTGAACCTGAGGAAGTAAGATGTCAAAGAATAGTTGGTTCCATACATACACACAAGCACTGTCACGCAACTCTCTATAAGGGTAAATTTTGAGGACTTTCAAATGAAATATTATGATTTTACATTCCATTTTAAGTTACCATTTTGCAATTCACCTTTCAAGACTCCGCTACGTCATAGATTTTTAACCAATTGTTTATTGAGTATTTTTTAATTGATTTTAACACAGACAAGTCTGAATTTAAAAGTTGATTGCCTTGAGTGTAGTACCATGTGGTGCCACAACATGAAACGAAAACATATGTTAATAGTGATTGATCATCTTTGAGTGTGAATTCATATAGGACAGTTGCAAACAACCATACATCCATGATCTAAGCTGCTTCTAATTGCGGAAAATAACGATCCACATTTCACCCTATTTTCTGACATGTTACAGACAACAATAGTCATAATTTGATTGTGAATTTTCTGGACTGTCATTTTGAAGCAATGTCCCATTTTTGAATAGTTGAAGTATAAAAAATAAAAAAAAAATTCAGATTAATTAATTAAAAAGAAAAAAATATATATATATCATCAGATTGATCGATTAAGAAAAATTATTAGTTATAGCTCTAAAATTGAAAATGTTAACCCAATTGGTCGAACACATTCATGGAAGATTGTTACCATTAAATGACAGCTAAAAACCATGATCAGAACACGCTTACTCGTCATTTAATCAATGAGGTGCCACCACGACTTATAAATGCAAGCAGTTTTTGATATCGGAAAATGTTACACCGTATAAACAAGTATAATCTCATTTGTGATGTTAATGACTCAAAATTTCTCAATGTCAATGTCATTTAGTTCTGTTTTCCATTGTTGGAATGAACTATTATTTGGTTTATTATTTTTTGTTTTTTTACTAATTTATAGTCTCTTATTGACGACGTGTCAATTAGGGCTGCACGATGTGCGGTTTGAACATTACGATTGCGATGTGCGCATGCGCGATTGTCACATCGTAGGACGTGCAATGTTTGTCTTTTTTTTTTTCTTCGGGCACGCAAAATTTGTTTTGCTTCATAGAAACACGAAGCCACTGCATGCTCAACAAAGCCTGTCACGATAACCCCTTCCCTCCTGCCAGTCATTGGTCACTCCCCCACCGCCTCCACTCTGTGCGCTCTGAAAACACTAACAGCCGACATCGAAGAGACGACGGTGGCAGTAGATCTAGAAAAAGGAAGTCAACATCCGGAATTATGGAATTATTTCGGCCATAAAAAGGAATATATAACACACCTCTGCCGACAGTGCCTCGTCTTTGTTGCTGCAACACGAGGTAATACAACAAACCTGTCCGACCATTTGAATCGCTATTACGAGCCCCCGTATAACCAGTTTAGATTCATTAGTTGGACGCGATGTAAAACCATCTACTCAAAAAACAATGACAGACAGCCTTTATTGAGTATTATTTATATATTAAACACCTTTTGATAAGAAGTCCAAACAGCATTGACAAATCACGAATGCAATAACTTTTCATGGGGCGAAAGACACCGTGCAAGCAACTCAACGCCATCGCAAAAGTGAGGTTTAAAAAAATGATCCGCACGCACGACAAAAGGGATAAAATGCTGTGGCTCACGTATTTCTATAAAGTGGCCATCCCAGAGCTGAATAATAAACAAAGCAAAGTCTTCCCAAACAGAGCATGTAGTCACGTGACTCATGCGCTGTAGAAGAATGTGAACAGAAGACGCGTTCGGAGCTGGCGATTCAAATCCTGAAGCGGCTGACACGGCTGAAGACGAAGTAAACGCAAGTAGAAATTGTTCCAGGCGCACTTGTCCCAAGAAGAAATTCGACATCTGTCGTTTGGAAAAGTTTTGGGTTCCACAAAGACGATGTTTGAGCAAAAGAACACAAACTACAAAGTGCTTCGTAAGCACCCGAAACAGCGCGTCCAACCTTTTCTTTTTCACCTCCCACAACACAACCATGCTGTTGACTTGGAGCTTGCGCTAAAAGTTCAAAGCGAGAAGCAAGGTTCGACAAGTGACAACAGCCCACTAACGGAGGCGACACCATACGAGAGAACGTCTAAGAGATGAACGCGATAGCCTAGCACATAGCTAAAGATATAGCTCCTCTAGTTACAGTGGAGCACACAGGATTTAAACGCCTCATGAAAGTAGCCGGCTAGAGGTACGAGGCACTTCCCGATATGGACAACATCAGGACGGGAGCGGAGTCATGTCAAGCATTTTGCGTCCACATCCGACTTGTGGTCGAGTCGCAACATGGATCCCTGTTTGAGCCTGACTGTGATCGACAAGTGGCGACCGCGCACCAGAGTACTCGAGACGGCACATTTTCCTGATGAAGCACACTTGTTTATTTGGCATTGGCATTTAATTGACATTTTTTTTTCATTTTATTAGCATTTTGTTTACAGGCGACTAGCTCCTTTGCACATGGCATTATTTATATTGTTTACAAGATACCATTACACAAATCTCGGCCTTTGCAAATGGCATGACAGCATCTCGGCGCAATCTATTTGCAGAAAAAGATTTTGTGAGAGGTACCCTTTTTCTCCTGTTCTTTGTGACATTGTTCAAGTCATGCAAAGCAAGCTATTTGGAATGTTTATTCAAATGAGTTTTGTACTTTGATTTTTCATTGAAAGTAATGTGTACCAGTTGGTCAATAAAAAAACAGTTGATATGCATTTCCTGCATTTATTTTGATTTTGGTCCTCAGGGGGAATTTATCTTGCATTTATCGTTATCGGGGTAAAATAGCCCAATTTACCGCGATATTGATTTTAGGTGATATCGCCCAGCCCTAATAGCAGCAGAGGAGGTTGAAAACCCTCATGGATCCCGTACGTCGCATGTATAGGAGCATTTTGGCAACTCGGGGTGAAATGAGTCCCCAAATTAATGATTCGGGGTCTACCAATACAACATGCAATTTGAATGGTTTGTAGCGTCACGTGGGGCGCTGTACCAGCCAGAAGCAGAGAAGAAACCGAAAAGACAAACGGCTAAAGATGCTAGTATTGTTCTAGTATCTTTTTTTTTTTTTTTAAATACTCACAAGACAGTACACTTCAATATCAATGGCAAATTCACTGGAGACATCACATCTGAAAGTACAGAAAAATGGAACCCATCAGCTCTATGCTCGTCAACTTATTCTGACATTCAATTTAGTTTGTGTTTCAGAAAAATGAATACAAAACAAAAGATTCAAGCAAGACTGAAATGAAACATGCGTCACATTTACAGAATTGAGTTTGTCTTACAAGGTGAACTTTGTAGGGAAGGTGAGCGTGTCCCCACTGAGCCCACAGTGTGTGCTTGAGAGGGGAGTGGCCACTGTGTTTTCCGCACTAGCCCGAATCATTATGAAGAAAGAATGTTTCATTGATTCTGAGAGAAAATTGGTATGACACAATAACATGTGTCAGTTAAAAAAAAAATACAGTGATGATCATTTGTTAATTCACTTCAACCCTACCTGGGTTGTTGGCAGTAGAGCAAACAAAGTCAGCCTTAAGAGGCAACCGTAAGTCCTGAAGACAAATTGAGCCCTTGGAGGCTGAGACGGGAGTGGGCTTAGAAACCAAAGGAGATTTTTTCAGGCCTGCTGGGCCTTCACCCTTGAGATGCTGCAGCTCTGTCTTGAAGGCCTCTCTCTTTTCAGCTAGGGTGGGGGGGGGGGAAATGTACAATGAGTAAAGACTTGCAATCTTATATTTCTTAGCCTGGAAAACCAGTCTCAACGCTGTACCAATTAATGAGTCTAGAGACTATATGATTTATATGAGAATAAGGAAATGTGGAAGTGAGCACTGGCAAAGCGGCATATATGTACACTGCTACTTTGCTGATCACGGTGAGGACCTGAGGGGCATAAAGCTCCAGTCGGGAAGTGAGAATGTTTAAACGTTCACATTTATTTGGATGGAGGATCGGCCCCAGTTTTTCGACTGTAGGCAAAGTTAAAATCTACAACATGCCGGGTTACTAAAAAAACACATCTTCCTTGAAATACAACAGCTGTGGCTGTAGTTCTGAGTCTGCTATTTTGTATCCAGATTCTTCCAATGACGAAGTAAGTTGTTTTATATTACAATTGCAGCTTGACTTAGTTTTTTTTCCCCACCCAGGTCCCATCGATGCGGAACATTCAAGACCACCACCTACGGTGTTTGATGAGGTCTTTATTTTAAAAATCGACAGCAGGCGGGACAGTAAGGAGCTAATTTTGTTGCGCAAACGCCTTTTGTTTTAGCGGCGTGAAGCTAATTGTTGCTCTTCGCCGTGCGCTTGTCCTCCTGTGAGCCGGGGAGGGGATAAAGATCCATGCCCGCCTGCAGGCTACCTGCCTCCTTCAAGAGACTTGATAACTTTAGCGTAGCTAAATGTCCAAAATATAACCTGTCAGTGTTCGTGTGCTCTTGTCCGCTTCAGCCTTTTAAGGTGGAGAAGAGATCGGCACGGCATTTTGGATTTTGTGGAAGTGATCACATTTGATCTCAATAAATCCCAACTATTGTGCAGAATGCTTTTAAGCGCAGCCTCAGGGGGAATTTGCCTTTTCAGTTGCCGGTCTTTACCTATAGAATGAGCTCCCATTGAATGTTAGGCAATTTTTAAAACCCGTTTCAAGACACATTTTTATACTTTAGCTTTCGACTCAACATGAGAATGTCACTGTTCTGTTGTTCTTCTGGTATCTATTGTAAATGCGATTATGTGTTTTAATACCTGCTAATTTTATATGACGGCAAATGAAAAGCGATTTGTCACAGCTCCAGCTGTTATGAAATGCGCTATATAAATAAAATTGTATTATATTGTACTATCATTTATTTATGAATTTATTAGTTAATTTTCGTCATTGTCATCATTGACGAAAAAAACCCACTGACGTCATACAAGGACTTTGATGGATTTGTGGATGAGGACGAATAAAAAAAATAAAAATAATAACGTGAGTATATCTTTAATACTTCAACAAAGTACATCCAATCGCTTCAAAACTTACACGAGCTTATGTTACGTGTGCACGCATGCTAAGGTAATTTTTGACATGTCTGCGCCCAATGATATGGTTGTGAAAATACGGCAACTACAATGTGGTCGGACACAAAAATATAATTTCACACCCCTGCTTTACATCGTCAACAGCCCAAAATGAGTATGACCATGTCGGAATTGAATATGTAAACTTCCGTACATATTAAAATGCGTTTGAATTCATCAGACTTGTAAAACAGTCAAATTCATCATATCGTTAATTAGATGCTTTTCGAAAATGAAACCACTGACTCACTTGCTACCAGCAAGAGCCTCTCTGCCTCTGCCTCCACCTGGGATCCTTTCCCATGTTCTTCATCTGTACAACAGTTGAGTGCCTGGCTGGCCTGGTGGATGACTGTCTGCTGGAGGTTCATCTCATTTGTGAGAATCTACAGAGAAATTAATGATGATTCAAATAAGTATGGTATTTTTTGCGTTGCTCTCGCAATTCCAGAGAATATTTTGAGGCAATTAAACATTTTATTTCAAACCTTCAACTTTTGTTTGACGCTGAACAAGCTGGACCCTCGGAGTTCCTCTGCTCTGTGAGAAACATCTTTTTTCACCTCCTTGGTGTTGAGTTTTTCAGGCTCCTTTACTCGAGTAGACCTATACGCATCAATACTAACACAGACATGTGCACAGTACAAACAGTATTAGGGTTGGAACCATTCACAAAATTTATGATTCCGTTATATACACTTTACATGTGAAGGCACGCGAGGGCTGAACGATTTTAAGAAAACAAACAAAAACAATTGAGACTTTTCAACTTTGATTTTGTGATTTCATTTTTGGGCCATTTATTTATTTTGTTCAAGCTTTGGTGCAAAATTCACAATTTCTTCACAATGTATAGGTACTTGACGCAAAATGTCACTATACAAATTAAAAACTAAAAGAGGTAAAGAGGTTTTGTGAGGGTTGCAGTTTTTTCTCAACTTTTTAAAAATTACCATCTGTAATTTAATATAATTTTGTATTTGTATAATTGTGTATATGAAAATGCATTTTTTTAAACCCAAAATGTTTTACATTTCGTACTAATATAATTTTCGTACGAATGTACAAGTTCTTTGTCAAATGTCAATAAAATCATTTTCCCTTAAATTGATTAAAAATATATATTTGAAACCTATTATTGTGTAGATGTCGAAACTCAGTACTCTGTGGTGCAAATATAATTGATGAGATGATAAATATATAATATATGTTCTTTGTAATGATGACGTCAGCCGTTTACGTGTCCCAGTCTGAGAGCGTCTGCTAAATTGCTAATGGAGCTGTCGTCTTATTTTATGTCTAGATGCATATTGATTGAAATAAAAAAATTCTGTTCATAGCGGTTGGCTCTTCGCCCTAACGCGGTTCTAACCAGACATCTGTGAAAAGTCGACTGTACACCCAAGCACTTATTTTGGGTCCTTCCCTACGCTGCATTTCATTTTAGCGATTAGCACGCTAAGCGAGTCCTCGTTTGCCTTGTCGTTTAAAACACTACTTGCAGTGGGGTCGTATTTTGTCATCACGTAGCTCGTTTGGTGCTGCTGTAAACGGACTTGCAGATCGTACAATTAAAGCTTGGGACTCAAATCGCAATCTCAAACAAAAAAAAAATAAATAAATAAAATATAAATCTTTAAAACCATTCAGCCTTACTGCCTTACATGTAGGGTTGTTTTCATCAACGATGACGAAAATATTTTGTTAATGCCCTTTTTTTTCATGACTAGCTAAACGAGGTCCTTTTGATGACCAAAACATGACGTGACCCATATGAATTTTCGTTGACAAGACGCCAGACGCTCAAAATTTATGACATCCCTTTGGATTGTACATGGAATCAGTCTTTCAAAAAATATAATGCTGGTGCAAACTATCCATAGTTTGGGCACGCCCACCACCGGGCAAGCATGAAGGGCGCATGCGCAGCACACACCGACCGGCACAAAAAAACACGAACACGTCTGCGGTCATTCGTCTCGGCTCACACACACTGACGCACGTTCCTTTGACACACGCAAGGCTACTTCGCTCTGTTAACCGCAAGCTGGTGCAAGTAATCAGGACATATGTTTGATCGAATTTGTAATTGTGCTACTGTACTATAGAACTAGTCTACTACAAGTCTATGTTGTTAAAACGTTTTCATTTTATGTTGCTTTAAGTCAGGCGTGGGCAAACTACGGCCCATTAAACGTTTTAATCCGGCCCGTCGAACTTAAAAAAAAATAATGAATAAACCTTGTTAATGTTTTATTTTCTAAAGACTGTGATTTTTCAAAGACATATATATTGTTTCATTTAAAATGGAATGTATTTTTTTTTTCTCCAATGAGATGAGGTTACCAAAACACTCCATCCATCTGCTCCTGGTCCGGCCCCTTTGTCAAATTTTAGAACTCATTGTGGCCCGCCAATCAAAAAGTTTGCCCACCCCTGCTTTAAGTGAAATAAAGCCACAAGAGTTGCCAAATAAAATGTTTTGGTTCTCTTCTTATTTTGGAGCAATGAGCATTGATTCCACTGTTACCACTTTTTCTGTTTTTTAATGCATAATTCGTAGTAGTCAATCACAAAGTCTTTGCAATTGGCTGCAATCCTTGTATACCTATTTTGAACTCAAACGGACTAAAACCTTTTGGAATTTTGGTCTAATAAATTTACAAAAACTACACTAAAACTTTTTTTTTTGCGTTTCCGTCGACTAAAACCTTTTTGAGTTTTCGACCAAAACTAATCGGGACTAAAACTATCACGAATAGGAATGACTAAATGCGACTAAAACTAATAAGCATTTTCATCTAAATGACTAAGACTAAATCTAAAACGCCTGCCAAAAACACAACACTGCTTACATGGTAGCGCAACAGAGATGAACAACATAAATGAATAAAAAAAAAAACAAAAAGGGAAGCCGTTGTGGCCTAGGCTTGATTTCATTTCTGACATAGGCACAGCAGTCTCTGGAAGCTAGTTGAAGTTAGCACACTCTCGTTATGGTGTGTGTTTGACGTAAAATTGCTACACAATGTCCTATTTGGAACGCTAACATATTGTAGCATCCGCTATGGATTAAGGAGGCATTAGTCAGCGAACTCACATTTGTTCTCCACCAAAACAGTGAGTGCTTATACCTGAGGTGGACATCGAAGTTGGAGGATTTCACTTACTATCTGGCAAACGGAGTGATACGTTCCTGAACTTGGAATTATCCGCACTCAAAGGAACACAAAAATGATTGCAACACAAAAATGGCCACTCATCGGCATCACAAAACAATAAGGCCTATAATTAAGTTTGTTGCAATATACTATGTTATTGTCCTTTAAAATAAAAAAGAATAAATAAATCCTCTGTTTCACGTGTGTACCTCATTTAGATGGTGTGGATCAATTTCCTACTTTTAAATTACAACTAAATATTTTTGATAAAATTAAAAATCAATGCAAGTTTTTTTTTCTTCCCCCTGTAGAACATTCCCTGCTGTGATTTCACTACCTTCTACGTAAAAATAAATAGATAAAAGTGTGGAGCCCAAGAAAAATGCGAAATATGTTTTCAAGTACCGTATTTACCAGAATAAAAGTCAATTTTTTTTTTTTCATAGGTTGGCTAGTCCAGTGACTTATACTGTGGAGCAACTTGTACATGAAATAAATACAATTATTTCACAGACAGCCACGAGAGGGCACTCTAGACTTGTGCACCGATATCACACTGCCCTTTCTAAACAACTGAGAACGACTGAACTCAAATGCCCCGCAAGAGAATCATATTCTGCAGACTACAAAGATGGGGCCAGGGATTGCAGATTTTTTCTTTTTCATTACAAATCTAACAATTTATTGAAGACATTTTATATCGGTATTAATAGCAAAGCCATGTGGGCAATTGGAAAAGCGCCTAATGTCCCCCATATGGTCTGGGGACACCTTGGTATTTCCCACGAGTGGTTGGGGAGAGCTGAACTTTGCCACCCCGGCGACTCAAATGCATACGGTTAAGTGGAAGACAATTTTTGGATGGGTGGATGGATGGATGAATACCGGAGCTAGAACAGTCCGCAGGAAATTAGGCATGCGTTCTTGATTTATGTGACGGCATATTCTTAAATTATGCGCAAACTAGTTAATTGTGTGCTGTTCAGTAATGTCATCAACAGAGAACCCTGAGTACATACCTGTAAGGTAATTTAGGATTCTCATCTGGGACATCAATACTGTCAGATGTGGAACTCATATTGGCTCTCTGGAATTGAGAAGTTTGGCAAACTTCGTCTGGAGTCTCATTCTTCACGATGAATGAATTAGCTGGAGTTGATGTCTGCAGAAAAAGAAGAAAATGCTCATGTGGCTGTTAATTGTGTCATGTTTAGTTAAGGATCGGAAAGCTAAATGTATGAGAACCAAGACCAAGAACGTTTTTTTTTGGTCAAGGATCGAGAATTCTAGCACTCTTTTGTCGTTGCCTCCCTGAAATTAAGAAACCGTTTAACTTCAGAATGAATGACATACGGTCTCTCCAGTCTCAAGCTCTCCCCATTCTCGAAAGTTGAGGTGACCACAATCGTTGGTCAACAAAAATGTATGCCTCAAAGGGGTGAATGATCCTTTTAAAACCATATTTACGAAGGCTGGAACAATGTTTGGCCACTTTGGCAAAAGAAGTGGGACTTCCACAGAGCACACAAGAATGAAAAAGAGACAACAAAAATAAGTAACAAAAAGGAAAAAAAAAAAAAAATTGAAGTAATTACTGAAAAGCAGAGCTTGGAGATTGTTACACAGGAACATGTGTGTGTGACTTTTTCCCCACCCAATTAAATAATTTCAATAATGAATACTGATCTGCACAGGTCAACAAATTGGCTGTCTTTATGGGAGGTGCGATCTGAGCAAAAAAAAAAAAAAACAACCAAAAAAAAAGGACATTCATGAACATGCCTGATGTTTATGATCACAAATGATATATTGTGCATACCATCATCCTCTCTGGACTCTTCACCACAGCAGCCACAGTCTCAGCCAGTGGTGTGAGAAGGGACATGGAAGACACATTCAATGCATCTTCCTCCTCATGATTCTGGTCCTCACACTGCTCCAGAACGCCTTCAAACAGATCATTTATAACTGTGGAGTTGATGGAGTGGTCAACATTCGATTCCATTTCCTTGTCTTCATTATTTTCAACTTTTGATGCATCAGCAATTTTGTCCTTGTCCGTGTGGTTTCTCATTGGACTTGATGTGGATGCTGGGGGACAAATGAGGGACCCACAATCTGGAATTTGAAAACAGTTATGTTAAACATGCTTATATGGTCATATTAAATAAGCTAAAATCAACATCAAAACAGACTGAGCCATGACTGGGCAAAAATGCGAGACTGGAGTTGTGTGGAAAGGGTTTTACTCCATTTCAAATTATACAATAGAAAGTGCGTGCTTGTATTGTATGTCATGTCATTTTCCACACCACTTATCCTGTACAGGGTCGCGGGAGGGTGTTGGAGCCTATCCCAGCTGACTACGGGCGATAGGCGTACGACACCCTGAACTGGGCAGTCACAGGGCAGACAGACACCGTCACTGAGTGGCAACTGAACCCACGCTGCCCGCACACAATTCGAGCGAGTGAACCCCTACACCATCAGTGACTCTCTATTGTATATGTGGGAATAAACTATTAAACACACAGGCAAATCCCAATCGGAGTTAGCCTCAAATCGTTAGCGGACTCATTTGCGAGCTCTTTTTGCCCCATCAGTGAGCACTATGTCACTGGATCCACCAGCAGAAGAACGCGGTTGTCAAACATAAATCACAAATATCTAAGTATTTTTGCTCATTTTCAACCAAATTGAGCAATGTGGCCCATTTTTTTTTTAAATGCTTCGATATGGACTAGACAAGCTAGCATTCAGTGACTCCCAACACAAAACACGGGCAATCCGTAACAGTTGGCAGCTTTTTAATTTTGATCAAAGGATTGAAGTTCGTATAGCCGATGTCAGAGTTAGGTGGACATTGTAAGTTGGATTTGTTTCCAGTAGGGGTTGGACTCCGCCAAGGCTGACCTTTAATCACTGATTCTGTTCATAATTTTTATGGACAGAATTTCTAGGCGCAGTCAAGGCAATGAGAGTGGTCTCAGTATTGGATCTCTGCTTTTTGCAGATGTGGTACTGTTGGCTTTTTCAAGCCGTGATCTCCAACTCTCACTGGAGCAGTTCGCACCTGAGTGCGAAGCTGTTGGGATGAAGATCAGCACCTCCAAATCTGAGACTGTGGCCCTCAGTCCGAAAAGGGTGGAGTGCCCTCTCCAGGTCAGGGACAAAATCCTGCCTCAAGTGGAGGAGTTCAATTATCTTGGGGTCTTATTCACAAGTGAGGGAAGGATGGAGCGTGAGATCGCCAGTCGGATCGGTGCAGCGTCTGCTGTGACGCAAACGCTGTATCGGTCTGTCGTGGTGAAGAAGGAGCTGAGCCAAAAGGCGAAGCTCTCAATTTACATTCCTACCCTCACCTATGGCCGAAAGAACAAGATCTCGGTTACAAGCGGCCGAAATGAGTTTCCTCCGCAGGGTGTTTGGGTTCTCCCTTAGCGATAGGGTGAGAATCTCAGTCATTTGAGAGGGACTCAGCGTCGGGCCGCTGCTTCTCCACATTGAGAGGAGCCAGTTGGGTGGCTCATGCATCTGATTAGAGCCTCCTGGGCGCCTCCCAGGTGAGGTTTTCCGGGCATGTCCCACCGGCAGGAGGCCCCGAGGATGACCCAGGACACGCTGGAGAGACTACGTCTCCCGGCTGGCCTGGGAACACCTGGGGATCCCTCCGGAAGAGCTAGAAGACGTAGTTGGGGAGTGGGATGTCTGGGCTTTCCTACTGAAGGTGGTGCCTCTGCGACTCGACCCCTAATAAGCGGCAGATAACGGATGGATGGATGGATGGATGGAAGTTCATTTCGCTGCCACATCACCAGCATCATCAAAAGCTGACAATTGCCTCTATTAAAAGAGGTACAAGTGAATATGAAACATGTGAAAATGCTGTGGATACCTGGAGGAATGTCCTTTACTGGGGTTTTTGCAGCCTCGGGGAAAGGTGGTTTTGGGTCATCTTTTGGCTCAAATGAAGCATTGTCGCTATCCACAGATTTGTCAAGTTTTTCCTAAATAAAAGCAAAGAAAGAGGTACATTTATCAGACCAACACAAAGCAGTGTTTCCCAACCTTTACTGAACAAAGGCACATATTTTTAAGTTTGAAAAATTACCCAAACCAATTACATACTTGTACTTTCTGCCATCTAATAGAAGCTGATTTATTTTTTCTAATTGAAGCTGATTTTTCCCCTGTCTGGCATAGCAAAAATATATTTTTTAGAAATAAACATTTATTGACCAAATAAACATGAATAAACGAATACTTTAAGAGCTCACGCGGCACAACTAATATGCCCCGTCACACTAGTTGAGAACCACTGACAAAGTATGTCAAAAAAAAGTGTACATTTATTTGAGAGTTAAACAAAAACCAACAACCTTTTAGTCAAATTCACATCAACGGCAAACATTGTCAAACAAAAGAGATTGTCTGATTGTGCTACCATGTATTGCCATGGCATTGTCGAGATGCTGGAGCTTGATTGGTCATGAGGAATGCTTGATAGTCTGCTTGGCTTACCTTCAAAATCTGTCGAGAGGGATCTATTTTGGAAGGTCAAGGATGCAAGGTTTTTGTCTTTGATAACGGCTAATTTTAGCTGGCAACGCAGGAACACAGCAAATAGACAACGTGTACTTCTCAAATTGGACAATGTTCGTCTATGATGTGAATCTGACTCCTCATTTTCATATTTTGGGCCATATCTCCTGAGGTCCAATGGAATTCAAAGTACAAAACCCTCCACGTGTACGCGCAAAATTGGTTTTACGCTCGCAGTTTCTCTTTGCTACGCATACAAAACGAGGGTTCAGGCTTGCGATGCAGGCGTGAATAATGTGCCACAATTCTTAACCAATCAGGAGTCGAACACTCGGGCTAATTCTGATTGGCTGTTTACTATTTGATTAAAATGACACCTGGTCTGATTAGAAAATACAAACAAGCGCACACGAACAAACACAAGGTATAAAAAGGTGGTTACAACCTTGAGATGCATGGTTTTCATGGTTTCTGAACCTGCATCTTTGATTTTCCACAAATTATTTCCCTGGGGCCGATTCCGAATTTGAGCCAGCTCAGTCTCACGTTCCTGAAAAGAGAAATTATTGTGAATTTTGTGCAACCTTTCATGGTGGATAATTTATCAGACAGGGAGGATAGGTCGGAGGAACTATACAACCCACACTGTATTGACCTACCAGTTTTTGTTTCTGGGTGAGATCAGCTGTGGTTGTTTTGGCTGCTTGGGTAGCCATGAGCCTGTTTTGCACAAGTTTATTGCTTGGTGTAGCCAACTGATTTGCCGTGGGTTGCTGGGTGCTTCGCCCTGCTGGGGAGGTTGTACGCTCATGGCATCGCTCTTCAAATCGTTCCAGGAAAGACTTAACCTGTACACCTTTTAGGCATAAAACAAAAACAGTTTGTTATAATGTGCAGGAAGGCGCAAGTTAACATTTCCTATTCTTTGACGCAACTACGACAGCTATCAAACAAAAACCTTTCAAGCTTGATTGACGGCAAAGTGAGGACAAATGCAAAAATGTTCACGCCGTTATCGTTGTGCAACATTCAACAGTAAGCATTAGGGCTGAACGATTAATCGTTTTTGGATCTAAATTTATTTGTGATATGAGACCTATGGATTTCCACCCAAGCTCACGACTCAGAAGCGGCACGTTATTTGGGACAGGTCGCGCCAACAAAACAGCTGCAAACAGGTTTAAAAAAAAAAAAAAGCGCGCCACACAGTCACCCATCATCCTGCTTTCCCAGCAGCCAAGTAGTGTAACCAACTAAAGGCAGAGGTGGTGCATGCAACCTCGAGCAACTAGAAAAAAAACTTAAGATAAATGCTAAAGTGAACTACGTGTCGTAATAGACCAGAATAAGTGCTTTGGTATGAAGGTCACATTTCAAGGAGATTTGGCTCGAACTGCGTTAAGTCAAAAAGCAACTAGCTATTTGTAGAAAAATGGCATTATCATTAAAAAGTATTTATTGGGACTGTAATGTATGCTTTTCATTTGTTGAACTGTAGACATGTTTACATGAAAATGTTAAATTTGAAAAATGAAAAGCAGAGAATAAATATATATGATCCTTGTATATAATCTATTCAGAAATACTTAGTTTTACACTCAACATTACTGTGAAGGGATTCAATTTATAGCATATGAATTTCGGGTCAGATGGCAAAATCTTCAGCCTCAGTTTGAAGCAGTAAAATCCCTGTCAGAAATATGGAGGGAAACAAATAATCTCACATTTATGAATTAGTAAGAAACTCAATAAATTATTTTTTACATACAGGCACACAATTATATTTGATTGCATACTTAAGGCGAGGGTGAGAAAAGCAGTCGGTCGTACTTCATTGGACCATTTTAAAAGGGAAAAAGGACTGCTTCACTCACACCGCCTCTTAAGGGTTGAAGCTTCAATTGAGAAAATCGTGAATTGAATGGAAATTGCAATATATGTCAGGATATTTGCAAATTCAATTTTTCCCGAGAATTGTTAAGCCCTAATAAGCAGCATTATACTTTACCAGGACTTGCAACAGCTTTCTTCGCAAGAGGGCCAGCGGGGCTGGAAATAGTTGGTTTAGTACAGAGCTGTGGTTTCCAAAGACTGGGATCAAAATTGGGATCACTTGAAGCGGCATCTGTTTTGAGAGAGCTTTGAAGCACTGATCGTGAAGATTGGGACTCCGGCGGCACAACAGTTGCCTTGACTGAGGCTTTCTGGGGCCTTGTTGCTGAATTAAGTGTTGATTTAGTTGCAGGGGTGGCAGTCACCTCAGGGCATGACCTCATGGAGGGGTGTGCTGCCTGTTGAGAGAAAATCGATTCTTATCGTCATGGTCCAGTGCAGCATTCCCACAGTTTCCTTGAAAAATTAACTTAGTTATTTTACTGATTACATCATTTTAAAATTAACTGAGGCGTTTTAAAAGTCACTTTATTTTTCACCTTCAGCAAATACCAATGCCGGTTTTTGGTTCCAAAAAAAATAGATTACAGATTAATTAACCATCATGTGGTGTTTATTTTGAGTTAAACATTTTTTTTTTGTTCACGGTCAAAAATGACCATTTCATGAAAGGCCTCAACACACCAATCTGACGTCAGATATTGATGCCAACTGTCACGTCAGCCTTGAAGTCGGCACGTCAGACTGGAAAATGACGGAAGCACACACCCCAAAAGCCGGCGGGGATGCCAACTACTCCGTACCTTCTGCGCATGCGTGAGAAGTAGTACCGCTACATGCCATTGGCGCTGATAGTCACCGCATAGAATAACGGATGAGATGTGAAGCAAAGTTCATTTAGCAGTTCTAGTCAAAATGTGTCAACAGTTGAGTGTACATCGAAGCACTTATTTGGGGTATTTCCAACTCTGCATTTTTTTATTTAGCGATTAGCACGCTTAGCGCCTACTCATTCGCCTCCAATGAGAAAACACTGCTTGTTAGTGGGGTCGTTTATTTTTCCACCAAAGAGGAGAGGAGCTGCATCACCCAGCTCCTTGCTGCTTCTACGGACGGATTTATATTTCGTACAAATAAAGTCCAAGCTGCTGCGGCGCAAGCTATCTCAGCGCCTAGCATTCAAGTAGTCAAGTAGGAGCGGCAGCTTGACGTAGACGTATTGCTTTTTTTTTTTTTTTTAGAAGAACTAGATAGGCGCTGGTTAGTGTGACCTGTTTACAGTAATATGCCGCAGATTCATGGGTGAGTGGAATCAGTGCCTTTTAAGACAAAAAAAAAAAACGCAGCTTTGACGATCTCAAAATTGCATTGTCTGACATCACGATTTATGTTCCAAAACAATAAATCGTCCAGTCTTAAACCAGGTCTCTCATTAGGAATAAAATCTTAATCGGAATGGGCTTGATCGGGTGTGAAGCTTTTTTTTCCAATTCCGATCAGGTTTTTACTGTGTCCATGTAAACGTAGCCAGTGTTTTATTTATTGATTGTTTTATCACTCATGGCTTTAGATCTTTTAACCGTTTGTGAATACGTTGTCGGGCAGACCTTTTCTTTTGAGACGTTTGCAAAGGCTTCACATGATCGCGGACTCATTAGTACTCTGCTGCAAGCCGGCTTCGGTTTGTTAATCAATGCCAACTTGAACGAAGCAGTACTTGGGAACTCAACCAAGCCTCCCATTTTTGACTTCCTGTAAAATTGTCTTGATGACTGAATGAGGATTCCGCCTGACAGCGAATATAGGCACTGCCTAAGTATCGGATCGGGACTTGTCAGCAACAGATACTTTAAAACCAAAGACTTGGATTTGGACTTGTGTCACAAAAAAAGCGTGATCGGGACATCTCTAATTCAGACTGCTCACAAAATTTAAAAAAAAAAAGTTTCTGTTAGTGTAGTTGGAAAGACAGAAAATGATGTTTACTAATAATTTTAAATTATATAGATAACTTGCCTGATTTGAGAGTGATGAATACTTGCTCTCTGTTGAGCTGGTCACCACAGGATCAACAGTGGTTTGTTTAATGGAAGCAGACACTTTTGCATCTCTGCAGGCTGACTTGAAACCAAAAGCTGGAGCAGGCTTTGTCGGGGCTTTCTCTTTTTGAATATTGACATGGCTTAAGTCATCTTCCCAAGTTTCAATGGTGGCAGCAAGCATGGCCAATTTTTCTCTCCGCCTCACTGGAGTTTCTGAGTGCAGAGTGGGGCCTGAAGTTGAGACAACAACATTTGTTCTCGACAGAGACAGATGTGTAGAGTCTTCATCAATCGAGTCTGGAAAGGTGAAACATAAGTTAGGCAATCACAATCTGTAAAGGGAGAAAATAAAAACGGCAAAACTACTTCCTCGTTCTGCGGAATCAGTGTGGCGTAATTGTTGCCACTATTTACTATCTGGGTGGGTTTTTTTTGTCGACAATAACGAGTGAAAAAAGTCACGTTTGCTGGCTTGTTTGTTTAAAATCGATCCCTGTGGTGGAGTGATAGACCGATTATCGGTTGGGCCAAATATCGGGGCTGATAGTTGGCTTTTTCTTTTTTTACATTTTTTTTTAACTCTCAAGGCCGATAAATTAAAAGACATCAGCCTTGAAAGTTTAAAAAAAAAAAAAAAAAGGAAAGGCTGACACCGATAATCGG
Source organism: Idiotropiscis lumnitzeri (assembly GCF_059441095.1). Lineage (NCBI taxonomy): Eukaryota > Metazoa > Chordata > Actinopteri > Syngnathiformes > Syngnathidae > Idiotropiscis > Idiotropiscis lumnitzeri. The sequence goes on from NC_142406.1 coordinate 5,247,493, forward strand.
CAAAATGCTAAATATCGGCCCTGGCAATCACTAATCTGGACACCCCGAGGATACAGCATATATTTTACGTCTTCTCACAATATTGAACCACGTCTACAATTTTATATGTACCATGCAGTGCTGTTTTCGTCAACGATGAAATTTCTTTTTTTCGTGACGATGACGAGAGCGACACTCGGTAGGCTACTTCGTTCTGATAACAGCAAGCTGTTACAATTGGAGAAGACATACGTTTGATCGCGTTTGGACCTGTGGTACTGTATTCGAACAAGTCTATGTTATTTAAATGATTGAGTTTCTGTTTATTTATGTTGTTTTAAGGCAGCGCTTCTCAATTATTTTGTTACGCCCCCCCCCTTAGCAAAAAGTAAACGCCCCTACCACACCACTCACTCTCCACCACAACAATAGCATTTTCGTTCCAAAACAAAACTACACAGAAGTGTTAATACTCGCGCACACAATAGGCAAGGAGAGCACCACTGCCAACTACTAGAGTGGATGTGCAATTACACTTTATTGTAGTACGGCAGGGAAAAAAAAGCATGATCCTCAGGGTCACACGCGCCCCCCTCAGCATCGCACTGCGCCCCTCCCTATCTGTTTGTAATGCATAATCCTTAGTAGTCAATCAGGAAGTCTGTGCTATTGGATGGAAACCTTGTATGCCAATTTTTAATTCAACTAAAACCTTTTTTGACTTGGGAAATTTACGAAAACTAAAACTTTTTTCCAGCGACGGTCTGTTTAGTTTCTACAATGTAGAGCATAGTGTAGGGTGATGCTTTTACAAACCAAAAGCTTCCGTGTTCTAAAATTAAAAAAAAAATAAATAAATAAAAAAAATAGTAACATCGCACATCCTACGATGTGACTATTGTGCATGCGCACATCGCCATCGCGCTGATCAAACGGCATATCGTGCAGGCCTACTAACAACCATCTGCGCTTACACTCATACCTAGGGGCAATTTCAAATTTCCCCATTGTGGGACTAATAAAGGACATCTTTATCTTTATCTTTATCTTTAGAGTGTTCAATCAACCTGTCATATAGGTTTTGAATGTGGGAGGAAACCGGAGTACCCGGAGGAAACCCACGCGGGCTCGGGGAGAACATGCAAACTCCACACAGGAAGGCCGGGTCGGGCTCGAACTCACGACCTCTGCACTGTGAAGCCATTGTGTTAACCAGTCGTCCACCGTGCCGCCCGTGTAAAATACCGTACACATGAATTATGTATATTTTCCTTCTTTTTTTCGCGGTCCAGAATAGTTGTTGTTGTGCAGTGAAGATTGCGTTTTTAGCGGTCAGTATCAATCAAACTGTACAAATTAACAACTTTTAGAATGACACAAATAATCTGATCAGTATTGGATCTGTAACGGGCAATCCTTGGTGTCGCTATAAGTTATGAAAAATAAAAATAAAAACAATTTAAAATGTCATCGACCCATCACTGCTGGTAGTTGCAAAGGCCCTTCATAGCTGCTCGCAGCTCTAGTTTTATAGCATGTGTTATAATTTTATAGTATATGTAGCATGTTTTTCCAAAAATCATGCAGCCCTGGTTTTAATCAACTTGGAGTGCTGGCAAAAATAAAAAATAATTAAATAGAAAAAATAAATAAATAAATAAATAATGCTTACCAGTGCCATCCCAGCATTTCCTTTGTTCAGCAAGCCTCTGTAGACGTGACTTCATCGTAGCGGCAGGGGGAGCTGAACTTTCTACTGGGTCTTCCATGCTCTTCAGTACAACAGGATTAACAGGCATGATGTCATCAACCCCAGACTTCTGCATTTTGGGACTTGCAGCCATAGCAATATTTTCTGACACTGACAAAACAGATTTCAACTCTGCATGTGGAGTCTGGGCAAATAGTTGGGCTTCAGACGCCTCCGTAGTAGAAGTAGGTCCGACACATGAAGGGGCAATAGGGGGTTTCTTGTCTGTTGGTGGATCTGGGAGAACAAGGGTTGGCGGTTGCTTTTGATTCTTTTGTTCCTCTGCAGGCTTAACATTTTCTGCTGAGCACCTGCGCTTGGATGGAGAAGGTTTCAAGGATGTCTGAGGAACTGGGAGAAATGAAAACAAATAAGATGGGATGAAGTTGTAGGGCCGGGCGATAATTCAATATCTATAACGTCGGGCCAAATCCTCATAAATCACACTTTGGTAAATGTCTTTTTTTTTTTTTTTTTTTAAATCTATACTATTGGTCACTGCTGGAGGAGCAACTTTGCTCCTTAAATTGTACACAAAACAGTTATTTGTAGTAGGTAATAAGAACTAATTATCAATATTTACTGATAATAAATAGTTACATATTATAAACATTTTTCAGCCAAATTGCCCAGCGCTACTATGTACGTCAGGTTTAAAAAGGCATTTATTTAATCTACCGTATTTTTACGACCATAAGACGCGCTGCATCAAAGGGCGCAACACCAGTTGAGGGTGCTATTTCCGTGTATATTAGGCGCGCTGCGCGGCCAGCTGGCTGGCTAACTCAGCTCTCGCCAGCTGGCTGGCTAACTCAGCTCTCGCCAGCTGGCTGGCTAACTCAGCTCTCGCCAGCTGGCTGGCTAACTCAGCTCTCGCCAGCTGGCTGGCTAACTCAGCTCTCGCCAGCTGGCTGGCTAACTCAGCTCTCGCCAGCTGGCTGGCTAACTCAGCTCTCGCCAGCTGGCTGGCTAACTCAGCTCTCGCCAGCTGGCTGGCTGGCTAACTCAGCTCTCGCCAGCTGGCTGGCTGGCTAACTCAGCTCTCGCCAGCTGGCTGGCTAACTCAGCTCTCGCCAGCTGGCTGGCTAACTCAGCTCTCGCCAGCTGGCTGGCTAACTCAGCTCTCGCCAGCTGGCTGGCTAACTCAGCTCTCGCCAGCTGGCTGGCTAACTCAGCTCTCGCCAGCTGGCTGGCTAACTCAGCTCTCGCCAGCTGGCTGGCTAACTCAGCTCTCGCCAGCTGGCTGGCTGGCTAACTCAGCTCTCGCCAGCTGGCTGGCTAACTCAGCTCTCGCCAGCTAGCTGGCTAACTCAGCTCGCGCCAGCTAGCTGGCTAACTCAGCTCGCGCCAGCTAGCTGGCTAACTCAGCTCGCGCCAGCTATGTCCTGAAACTATTAGGAATAACTGCTCTAACCAATACAAGGTGTCATGGCTATACGTCCACTAGACAATGTCAGGGGAGGGACTTCACTGGTCACCACACTCCTTAGAGTCACGGTTTCAAATCAAAACCAAAAAAACTCAGCATACAAGGAAACAATGAAACAAAGAAATAAGATTAACACAAAACATGTATCTCTCATGCCATCTATATACCCAAAAGAAATAAAAATAACAAAAAGATTATAGCAATGGTTTCTTGGGAGCCACTCAGCCTTAGCCAATTACAGCAATGGCTTCTTGGGAGCCACTCAGACTCAGCCAATCACATAGCTGTTTAGAGAGATGTGCATGGCTGTTTAGAGAGATGTGCTGTTGTGCTTTGAGCTTTTTGTCTGTTTTCTAAACCTGGGACGTTTCTTGCTTGCAATAACATAAATGATAAGACAGACTACAACATTGTGGACAGCTGCCCTTTTGTCCAGCTTTCTCCCACACCATCACCCAAACACCATAGTCACATAATGTATAAGCGGTCAATTAGAAGCGTAGATGACTCAGACTTTGACCAGCAGGGTGTGCTAACATGCACGCTGAACAGCCCACTCATTAAAAGGGTTGATGGTCGTGAGTGATACTTAGTCCATATAATGGGCGCGTCGCTTTACAAGGCGCCTCGTTTGTTTAGCGGAAGATTTGGGACTTTAAAGTGCGCCCTATGGTCCGGAAAATACGGTATATATTGGCCATTTTGTTGTGTTGAATCTCACTAAAGGTGAAGTCGTGTATGAGTAAATAAAATTACCTAAATTGAACCTTTTTCTCTGAGTCCTTACATTTCAATAGTATAATCAAAATATCCATATTGTTTCATCGAACGACATGAAATACTTGTATATCATGAAATACTTTTCAGTCATATCGCCCAGGCCTGTGAAATAGTCAATCTGGTTCATGTGACAATAATCATACCTTCAGCAATAACTGTTTTAATGATCCCATCATTTTTGTCAGCCAGTGGTTCTCGGGGTCTTTTCACTATCTGTCGCTCTGATGCATTTGGTCTTCCTGCCATCTTTTTCTGTAGGTTTTCTCTCCGGGCCCGTGTCCGCTCCAACAGTTTCTGATGGGATTCAAACATTTTGGTTGCTTTAAATTTCCAAAAAAGGGCAAAATGAAACAGCTTCCGTACAAATGACATCTGAAAGTACTGAAAAGTTGCTATGTTACATTGCTTAGATTTTTTAACACAAGTATATATATCATATGTTCAATTGTCTATAACAGGTGTACCAAAGCATGACCTTTGCATTAGAAACTGGAAAGTCGCACAATTGATCAGTCTTATGCAGTGGAACAAAAGCACGCGCCACAAAAAGGAAACTCAATTATAACTTTTTTTTTTTTAAAGAAATTATTTTTTTTTTTTTGAAACACGGCTCTACTGGCCAATGTCAGCCGTAAGCGACAGTCTCCAATTTGGAGTGAAACTCCAAAACATTTTCAGAACAACGTTGAACGTTATCTGCCTTCATAGATAATTTGGACAGTGGACAAGAATAACTGAACCCAAATGGTAAAAATAGCATTCAAAGTACATTAGTAAATACAGATCATTGCACTCTCTTCTTTGAATTAAAATATACTTCATATTTGGTGATTTTACATTTATTCCAAGACATTTTTCAAGTTAGGGCTGGGCGATATGACCTCAAATCAATACTTCGAGAAATTGATTAATTTTACCTCGATAACAATAAATGCATGGTAAATGTCCAAATGTGTTCCGAAAGGGGAAATATTGCTTTTTACATGCCTATGTCAAACTCCAGCGCATCAAAAAAAAATTATAATAATTCTCAATCGTCAAGCACGGTGTCCTCTGGCGTGCAGAGCCTCTGTACAGCCATGATTTTGATGCAAATGTGGGAAAGAATTGGCCGAGAAAACACTCCGTTCCAGTCCATAAAGATGCAAATGTCATGTTCCACCCATTTGTACCTCCACAGTCTATCAAAATAACAAAATAAAGAAAACCCCACCCATTTGCACAGTTAGAATACCGTACACTTTGTGCTTTGCTCGGAACGAAAACAGGGCCGTAAATGATGAGTGTTATGGCAAGCAAGAACTACATAGCATGGAATGACAGAACACACATGAAAAGTCTTGTCCACACAAGATAAACTCACCCGTTTGCTTTTTCTATGCAACATTAGCTCCACTTGGCATCCAACAGCCATTAATTCACACACTGCCAGCCCAGGTAAAATTTATGTACTTTTTGGCTCAGATACCCGTCAATGGCAGTGAAAGATTTTTTTAACATGGTCTGGACTGATTTACAGCATTGCACCTTAACTATGCAAGCTGTGTCACATTTCTGTTGCAGCACAAAAATGCCTACACCACTACTCCAGTCACGGGGAAAATGTTGAGCATGAGTCCACAGTGGTTAAAGTCATGACACTGGATGGAATTGAATTGACAAATTAAAAAAAAAAAAGGCTTAAGGAGATGAGTAACTCAATATTGTGGTTTCTAACCCATTAGAGAAAATGTCATATTTCTCTATTTCAATACGCCATTTTAAATTTGAAAAAGCATTTATTTTGCTAACTGCTCAAGCTTATTCGATAACTAAACAACACAAACTAACACTGACTTTGACCAATTGGAAAGTCATTATCACCAAAGTGACATTCCCATAAGAAAATCAAGTCAGAGAGAGATGTAAACTTCCTGTTACCAAAATAAACGGGATTTTTTCAAAATAAAATGGGGCATTACATGACATTTTCTCTACTGGGTTACGCCTTCAAATGTCTTCAAAAGCTTTCTTGTGCTGACGCATTATGGTAATTGAGCAGCATTCTTTTGACCAACAGTCATCTGATGCTAAATTCCTGCTATGTTGTGCGTTTATCACTGTTCTTCGGACAATTCTAAATGACCTTCAATAGATAACAAAAAAATAACAGACGTATCTCCCTTCAAAAAGGGCATCCGATTTTTAAAGCACAAAGTAGCTGTTTCCTGACTCACATACTTTGCATATTCTGAGTTGACAGTAAATGATTCACTGCAAAATAGCCACTCACTGGTTTCTTTCCACGTACTGTACTATTGGAAACGGCAATGTTATAATATTAGCATGCCATGTTGGCCAAACACTTTATATAACTAAATACTTTCATAATAATCCCTTCGTAACTCTAAATATAAATTGGTAACGGATATACGTGTTTCTACTCACCTCCGTAAAAGGATCCATTCTGGCCACGAATGTGTTGACTGATGCAATTCTAAACGCTCAATTATACTAAAATATCCCCAAAGGCAGTTCGAACGGAAGCGAATCTACCGACGGAGGTTCTTCTCTTCCTGACTTCTACTTCTGCACAAAACAACTTCGGTTCAAATTCGAATTTTAGCGCCGACCTACTGCGCAGACTCCACCCAAAGTCTTTCGACCAATCACAGGAAAGGACACTCTTTTCAAGCAGAATCACCCAATTAAAAGTCAGTGTCTTTAAAGGAGAGACGGAAGAGCGAGATAGAGAGACATAGAGAGAGAGAGAGAGAAAGAGAGAGAGAGAAAATAACTGTCAATACACCAGACCAGGGCACTATTTTTTTCAATACGCTAGGTGTGGCGCGCGAACGCTCGAGGGCTGACGTCATTGATCGCTAACTACGGCAACTACAGTAAAACAAAATACATATGGACCTATAATGCCTGCGTGCGAAAATGTTATATGTACTGATAGATTTCTTACTAATTGCCCTCGCGTCTAATGTATTTGATTTAAAAGTAAAAATGAATTTGTATGTTTTAAAGGAGTACACTGACGTAATAAGAGGTTGATTTGGGACGAAATAATGGCTTTGAGAATGGATGGATGATGGATTGGTGGATGGATGAAACACTTTTGTTCAATGATAAGCTTCCTTAATCATGGGTTTTTAGTGGAGAATTTTTTTTTGTAACTGACAATAAGAAATTGGAACATTTATTTTCGACTCGTTATTAACACCAAAGGTTTAAAGAACATCAGCCTTTGGTTATCAAACCAAACCCAAAATGAAAGGGCATTCGGATTTTGATTGTTGTTTTGTTTTTAACAAGTCTTAGTACCTGGAAACTGGCTGTCTTGTTCCCAACCTGACTCTGTGTGGCCAACGTGTAAATGGATGGCATGCACATTAAATCTTGTCCAACTAAGGTAGCAGTGTCCTTCAACAACTCGGCATAGCCAGCCATTCTAACATTTTCTCCTCAACCACAGAGTCCGTCAAGACTCAGCTGCTCTTGAGACCAGCCATGGCCACCTGTTAATTATTTTTTCCCAGAGAAATGGTCATGGTAAAGCTAATTGTCTGGGGATGTATTAGTGCAGAAGAGCCAGCACTGCCAACATGTAGTGTCACACAATTAATCAGATGATGATCCTCTACCTTTGGAAACTGGGCCGCATTCCAATTGGGTTGCAGCTCTAACAAGAAGGTAAGTGTATTGAATACAGAAGCATAGGGGGAAAGGAAAACATTAACAGAAATTTGTGACGTAAGATGGAGGAAAATAAACAGACAATTGGGAATATATCAGTGAAAATAGTATATTTCAAAAGTGTGACGTCATTAGAGATTACATGCAGCTGGAAAATATTTACTTGACAACAGTCTTTTTTGTTCAAAGTACAACTAATAGAAAAGTGACTCCGTCAAGTGAGATGTTGGAATGTATTGCTCATTAATTTTTCACAAGTAATGTATTCGTTACTAATGAGAGCATCAATTTACATGCTCACACAGCAATATGTTTTTAGAATAACAGAAAAAAAAAAGAAATATCTCCCGATGCAACAAAACCACACCTAGCTTTGTGAACCAATTTTGGCCTTTTTCAGAACTTGTGCTACTTTTTTTTACTCTGAATAATAAAAAATAACAACTGAAACTTAAGACCTTTTCAAACACACATGGAATTATTCGGTTTAGGAAACCGATGCAAGCATGTTATATACATTTCACTACTAACAGTGTTGAGGTTGGTCGCCACACAAATTAAGCACAAGAACACTTTTGTCTTGAGAATAAAATATTAAAAAACAAAACACAAAAAAATAATTTCTTACTTCAAGCGGGGAGTGCACATGTATATATATATATATATATATATATATATATATATATATAAATATATATATATATATACTGGCTACGGATGTACATCAATAACAACAACAACAACAAAATAATAGTAAAATACAAAGATGACAGTGCATTCACATTATGCAATTGAGTCTTGTGATTTCAGTCTTCTGAAGTATCATCTTCTAAGTTGGTTTGATTGGTTTCTTTATTTTTTCGCACCTCTTCCAATTTTTTGTCCTATCAAGAAAAAAAACACACCATTAATCCCAACATCTTGGTGGCAAAATATCATTCTGAAAAAAAGCATGACAATTACTTTCTCCTTGAATTTTTCATTCATCGCTGCCATCATTGCTGTGCGATTCCCCTTGTTGGCTTCCATTTTTTGATTGAGTTTCTCCTCAGCCATCTTGCTGAAATTGTTGTTCTCTTCCATTGCTTTTTGCAGCACTTCTTTTTCATGCTCACGTTTTTCCGCTAAATGCTTCAAAACCTCAGCTTCATGGTTCTGAAAAAAATATATAAATCTTCCTTTACAAATACTAGATAACTGTACAGTTTATTATATGAACAGAACATTTTAATAACTATGTTCCTCCCATTTTTGGAGACTGCCCTGGTAAAATATATACTTCAACAATTAAATAACCAACTTCTACCTTGCGTCTTTCTTCTGCAGCATCCATCTTCCTTTGAATTTCCTCCAGTGAGACATCCTTTTTCTTTGCGGGGGCCAAGGGGAAGTCACCCTTAGTGTCTGGTGTAGGAACACCAAGGATAACCTCAAAGGCTTGGCCAGAGGCCCGCTTGTCAAGCTCCTTGACCTGAATATCTATAGAGGGTGTAAAATAAAATCAGCAAATCAAAACAATTCAGTCATTTTATGAATATGAACAACTCTGACATATTCACCTTCGGGGGCTGCCATCTTAAAATGATGCCTGTTGATTTATCTTAAAAGGATCAAATGAAAAAAAAATTAATTACAACGATCACTCCAAGTAATGACACGAGACAAACCAGCACATTTCAGAAACTTATCGCAAGGACGACACCTTGTGGCCTTATACACAACTGCAACCAACCACCGCCCTTCCAAAAATGACAACAAAAAAACGGTCTTGGCATCAGCAATCATTGAATAATACCATTTTTTTGTAATTTGGATTAATTATGATGCGCGATAACGGGTTTTCCCGATCGACGGGAGCACTGGAGGCAGATACCGAACGATAACTCTTGACAAAATAATAAGGTTATTTAGGAACGCAATAGGGAGAGAAGTGGGGCTCTTTATTTTTGACACACACACACACATGCGCGCACACACGCGCGCACACACGCACATATCACACGCACACACAGACATACATGCTCGCATATATAAATATATATATAAAATCTTTTTGAGTGTGCGTGTACGTACGCGTGTGCGCGTGCGAATGCGTGTTCATTCATATACTCACAAATGATCTCCCGCCCGATTTCAATCGATGGCTTAAAAAGAAGACTAGTTGTCGTGGAAAGCAAACTCATTGCACACATCAGTTGTCTTATCGTGACCTCATTACAAAAAGGGTCAGGTGAATGCTATGATTTACGATGACTGTTTTTGGCGTGGCCTGAACAACAATGGTGGCTTTTGTTTTTCTACAGTACTGCTGTTCTTTCTCCTCTCTCGGTGGCACAGGCATTAGAATCACCATCAACAAAGACGCCTTGAGGGCGCTGTGATGAGCGGCAGCAAACAAAGACGGTCTCATATCAGTTCACAGGATAAACAAGTCGTTTGACTTCCCGAGGCGAAAGTGATAACGGAACAACATCGCCCAAAACCACGATTGTCGACGATCAAACATTTAGTTTCAATTGAACCAAAATTGAGTTGATCGTTAAAACAAACACTAAACAATGACGTCACTAAAGCGCACACAGCGAGCCTTTACGAAATGCCGCCCTGTGCCCACAACATTTTAATCATACAAATTGCTCACATGTAACACTAGAATAATTCACAGACAATCGATTCACAACACAACAGTAAAATAAAAATTATAGCGTTCAGCGTAAATTTGCAATACGCATAATTTTGGCATCATCTCTTGAAACATCATTAAACTAGATTCACGCGTGTACTTACTAATGTGTCCTGCACACTGTGCCAAATGTGGTTTGTATCACACCCACTTTGCGCCAGGTGAACGCTTCTTGCGCACAACTCGCACCAGGATGGCACTGGCATCGCGCACATAAATACTGACTGTTACAGCCAATGTCGTCATACCGGTTGCACAGCGATTGGTTGGTCAGATTTATTGTGTGCAAATGCATGGACTGAAAAAAAAACTCATTTAAATTGACTTAATTTTAACATAATTCAAATGTGCTGAACTGACATTTTCCCGTCTCACATATTTAATGATTTTCAGACAGGTTAATTTTACAAGTAATTTCATGACATCCATGCTTCGTGATTTTTTTTTTTTTGCAGGCTCGAAGGGACCGTGTGAAACAAGCTTTAAGAAATGTTGTCTCCATGCTGTTGACCCCATTTTGCTCTGTCACCATGATGATCAACATATTTTTACGATTTCTTTTTTGAATCGGAGATGCAAGTAAACTACTAGAAGAATTATTTTTGCAGTGATTCAGAATTTTCATTTTCCTCTTGCGCGTCAGTTTTTCATAATAATCATAATAAAAATAAAAATAAAAGCAGTACAGAAAAATGATGCATATAATATAATAATCATATGGATATGTGGTTCCAAAAATGAATGAATTAATAAGATATAACATTAATAATTATATAATACAATCATATCGTAAGATATATTTATCAGCTATAAATGACAACGCACAATACAATCCATATTGTGCAAGCTTTTATTGGTCAAACTAAAAAGAAAAACAGTAGAAAAAGTAACATAAAATTAAAAAAATCTGGATATAAGACACTACGTTTAAGGCATAAAGCACATAGCAAGAAATTTTTCAATGTGGTGGGTATGGAAAACACCTCATTGAGGGATGGCCAAGGGTGCCTGTGCTTGTGTTCTTCCTTAAACGTGTGCATTTCATTTGATGAAACCATCCTTGTGGAAGGTATGATAAACATTCCCTTCTCAGCCCTGAAGGTTTTGAAGAAACACAACACAAAAAGGTGCACTAAACCAGCGCTACTCAAATAGTAGGACGGGCCTGCACTAAACAGAGAAAGTCGACTCTGACTGGACTCACAGCTTTTGTATACGTACGTATTCTAAACATCACACAACAGCTGCGGAATCACACCTATCACCATGGGGAGCCAGCGCGCCTCCCTATTTGCTTGCAATACGCTGTTGCCACTCATGCACGTTCGCGTCCACCACTGCTTGTAGCCAATTCATGAAGTTGTTCAGCTTTGCGTCGCGAGTCGGCCTCGATTTTGGATAAACTCCTCAACGATGAACCCTGGAGGTGGTCTTCTTGAACGGTGCGCATCGCAGAGCAGCATGTGTTTTTAGTCGGGGCTGCTTCGGGAGAGTCAATGTTCAACAAAAAGTTCCAGCGAGGAAGCCGACTCCACAGTCGAGTGTGGCCACATTGGAACGCTCCATTGAGTGGTGTATCTGTAGCCCGGAGCTATTACGTTCCAAAGAATAAAACGTCACGTTGCCTACAGTCGAAAAATCTTCATCCAAATAAATGTGCATGGCTTCTCATTCCCACTTCAGTCTCTGTGAATATCCCGACTGGTGCTTTTATGCCATGCCTCACCGTGATCAGCAAAGAAGTTCCTCATTCTCATATAAATCAGCCACAGAGAGGTTAATCCTTTTTAAATGTAGACGTGGTCACAGGTAGGGATGTCCTCATGAATTCTGGTGCCAATTGATCACTGTTTTTGGACGTTCTAAGCAATGAAAGTACAATGATTTCCAACAAAGAGTTTGTAATGGGACCCTTTTATGACTCGGCAAAACATGGAGAGAGTTGAAGGGGGGCGCGGCTATATTCCTCATTAAAAGCAGGGGTTTTTCAAGTTCTCACTTATTTCCTAATTTCTCCAAAATGAATCTAATTTCATTTTCCTGATTAAAATATTTACAAACTGAGCTTGTTAGTGAAAAATGGGCCATCTAGGGTCATGTCGTCCTTTCAGAGACCCGGCGGAAGCTCCTTGATGTCTTTTTGTTTTGTTTTTTTTATGCTTTATTGAACAAATTGCACATGCAACAGCAGTACCGCAGTAGTCCTATCAAAATAGTGCAAAATGTCAGGGGGATAGAACATATTACAAAAAAAATAAAACAACAATAATAATGAAAAGCATAATAATAATAATAGATCAAGAGAAATAAAATGTTGCGTTTTGTATAAACAATTTACATTTACAAGTTTTCTTCTGCCTTCTTGTTCTGGCAGGCATGAATTGATTTTAAGTATAACTCAAAGTCCTTAAATACCGAAAAAAAGTGGCTTGTAATTTCCAAATTTACAATTATGTACTGTACCGATATACTGTAAAAACCCAATTCCCAATTCAAAACAAAAATGGATGTTGATGGTTGATAACGTGTTTCCAAGTTTTAGTTTTGCATACCCCCCTGAGATTGCCTTGGCCACTTGATACCCACACAAGGATAAAAGTCTATTCTTGATGCAATGGTCCCCTACCACCATGCCGTTGACAGTACTTTGAACCAGGCCGCTGAGATGAAAAATGGGTAAAACCGGATAGCGGATAGCACCTCAAACTAAAAGATCCCCCTTCCTCACCCACCATTACCAGTCCGCAAAAGTAATGGAGTTGGATGAACCGGTGCGCGGTGGAAAAAATGTTTGGACCACTGCCTTAATGGATGGATTTGGTTTGGTTTATGATGTCAAATATTTATTTAGATCTACAGTACTTTTTTTTTTTATTTCATGTTTTGTTACTTGCTGGTTTTGCATGTCTGATTTTTCATTCTGACATTTGTAAAGGAACAGAAATAATCTGGGATAAAAAAATAAATATAAAGCACTTGGTCATTTATTTCTTGCATAAATACTCAAATGTGGGGGGAAAAAAAGTGTTGCGAGAAACGTGCAGGAATACTTGAAAGGAATATGCAGTATGAAGATTTTTTTTTAAATACAATTTATTAAATTCAAGCAATGAAATTAAATTCTTCAAAGGTTATCCAGTTTTCCCAGGCCTTCCGTGATGAAAGGGTGTTTCTTATTTAACTTGGTTTTCTGTCAGGTTTAAAAAGGTCCTGATGCCTTCTTAGACTGAATTAAATACAGAGAACCAGAGGAATAACCAGGGAAGGTTTTGTCTTTTCTCCATCGCGGATGGGAGGAGAAGACAGGAGGTGAAGTAGGCGTCTTGCCAGTTCAATCTCCCGCACTCTCACTGACTTCTTCGCCCAACCCTTTGGACTTTTATTCCCAGGAAAACGAAACTTATGGAAAGTGAAACTTAAACAAGCGTGTGGGTGTGCCAGTTGTGCGCATGTGTGCTAAAGCAATGATGTGCGTGTGTGTGTAATTATCATTGATACAAATAGTGTATAAAAACATGATTAAAAATACACAAACTATTTACATACTCTCACATTTTCGTCTTGAATATTTTCTCTGATAACCACAATCTGTACACCAGGCACATGTCCATTGGCATCTAACTCCAGCCCCCGAATTCCTGTTTTCTGTGTCACCTGCATTTGACACTGAGCCTCCTGTTCCTCTGAAATCGCTACATCCATCCTCCGCTGTGCGATACCTGCCTCATCACCACCTGACTCACCAGTCAGCTGTAGCGCCACGACTTCACCTTCTTCTACTGAACGTGGGTTGATCTCAATGACTGTGTGCTCTTGGCCGGCCTCCACCTCTCCCTGCATTAACCCCTGCTGCACCAACATGGCACCATCCAGCACCTGTGCCTCGATGGGTACTGCTTCTGCACACACAGCTTGCTGGCTAAGGTGTAGCAGCTCTACAGGTTTGACCATTGTACTTAGCTGGTTTGACTCATGCATGGGACTAGTATCCACCAGTGTGAGGTTGGAAGACGTGTGCAAGGTAATGCTGTCGGCCTTTCCATCGCCAGTCACCATGTACCGTGTGAAGAGCTGTGAGCCGGAGGGGAGAAGAGTGACAGTGTTCGATGACTGAGCTAGAGATGTGATCGGTAGGTCCGCCACGGTAAATGGCTGACCCAAAGAGGATAATGAGATTGGGGACAGAATGGTGAACTGTGGAGGTGTCAGGGCAGACTGATGGTTGATGCTGGAAGTCAGGAGGGTAGTGGTAGTAGCAGGCTTCTGCAAACGAGGTCGCTTTGTCTGGCGTTTGATGGTAGTCATGGTTTTTGCAGGGGGGGGGCATGACAGGACATCTTGACTCTGTTCCTGCTTTCGCTGTTCTGCCAGCTGCAACTCCAGGTCTGCAGACAACAAAAGCAATGGAATAGAAGAAACAGAAGAACAGCTAACATTACGTCAACTTTATGTTTATACCCCATTATATAAAGTGCACTTTTCCTTTAATTGTATTGTAATGCAGATTGTAATTCGGAAGTCATCGGTCATCATGCATCTTCCATTGGTCGAGAGGAGAATCTTAATACCGTCATCAAAAACGTAATCCTTGTTCAGATTAGGATTACTGGTAATTTATTGTTTATCCAAAAAAGACTGGAAGAGGTTCTACGTTTGTGCACAAACAGTTTTTATTTCAATGTTTCACTCCCCCGCCATTGATTGGCGACCAGTCCAGGGACATGTGTACATTCTTGATATTTACATATTACATACTATGGGCTCCGTAGATGGGCCATATATTAGGGCCGTGCAATTAATCGAAATGCAATTAAAATTAGAAAGTGTATTCGATTTTGGAACCCACTGTGATATTCAGTTTGAACATAAACATTGCCGTTACATACAGGAAAAAAATTGACCTAAATAATGAAGCATTGCATTTCGAATAATCTGCAGCCACATGAATGTTAAAAAGACAACATTACAGACCCATTTCATCTAATTGTGAACTCTGACCTTTTTTTTGGACATGCATTTGGATTTACAGCTGTTCTGGATGGACATTTTGAGACAGTTTCAAGTGAAGAAATCGTGAGCTGTCCATCATCTGCTACACAGCAGTGCGGCGACGTCAGCATGTCAAAAGCAAAAAAAAGGAAACGACCCAACTCTTCCTGGATCCCGATGTGCTGCGCTGCAGTTTTTGATGCATGACAATAATGATCTATTTTACTCACAGAAATAATTTCAGTTTTTACTTAATTTGTCAGATGTATCATGTCAGATGATTATCTGCAGCAGTTTTAATTATAACAATAAGAGGTTTGATGCAAACATAGTTTTACTCTACACCTTTGTAAATCCAAATGCAGTACTCATACGAACTCAGTTTTTTTTATTTACAGCTGTTCCGGATGCACACTGAAGAAGTTTCCCATTGTGAGCTTTCCATCAGGCTGCCAAGCAGCAACTCTCATCCAGCGTTCGCACACATCAGAAAGACGTTTCAGATACTGTAACTTGTTGGACAATTCTGTTATCAACTTTGCATTTCTGTCAATTGGAAAACGCACAATGGATCGGATTCAATGACAGAACTGGAAAAGCCAGGAGTTCACTGTGGCAGAAAATGACACGTGGCAGACACTTCTCCAAGTTGCGGACAGTGCCGGGTGGCCCGAGAGCAGGACTAGAAAATTCAGTTTGCCTTCTGGCTGTGTTTGTGTTTTATTTAATATACACAAATAAAAAGTTGCTATGTATATTTTTTTCTCCACAACTTACTTAACTCTGCTAGATTTAAAATCTCCAGATGAGCTGTCAGTGAAGTCATTGAAGTTATTTAATTTAACTTTTACTTTGCTAGGTAATTAATTGCAATGCCGACCAAGATGCAGACAGCAGAGTAAAACATGACAAAATTAAAGCAAATCCATATATTCATATACAAACAATGTGGTTTACTCAGAAGCTACACATTAATTTCCATGACAGGCTGCAAATGTTCAGATGTGCGTATTATGGAGAAAACATTTTCAGAAAAAAATATATTAATCACTGCTCAAATGACTTTTTGCAGCCTGGGTCGCATATTGTGAAATGCGTTATAGAGCTTGTACTTGAGCGACTGTTTTTATTTTGTTCATTTACGTTGTTTAAAGTGAAATAAAGCCACAACAGTCGCCAAATTACAAAAAATTTGGTTCTCGGCTTATTTTGTAACAATACAATACAATGCAACATTATTTATATAGCGCATTTCACAACAGCCGAAGCTGTAACAAAGCGCTTTGAGCATTGATTCCACCATTACCAGTTTAGCTTTTTGTAATGTATAATCCTTAGTAGTCGATCAGAAAGTCCTTGCTATTGGCTGTAAACCTTGTATGCCTATTTTTAACTAAAATTGACCAAAACCTTTTTCAGCATTCATCGACTAAATTTGTCTAAAAGTAGTTTTTTTGCGTTTTTGTTGACTAAAACTTAGACTAAACCTATCACGAACAGGAATGGCAAAATGTGACGAAAACTAATGAGCATTTTCGTCCAAAAGATTAAGACTAAATCTAAAATGCCTGCCAAGAAACACTGCACTTACCACATGCTTTTAAATTGATACTGCTTTTTCTTAAAAAAAAAAAAAAAAGTTATGACATCTAGAGTAATATTGTGATCATAGCATTGTCGAGACATCTGGCAGGAATATTGAGTTATGACATTTTGTCCATATTGCCCAACCGAACAGTGTATACAGAAAGTCATTTCTAAAGAGCATATAGTATGGTTTATAATGTGTGCGATACTCACTGCAAAGGATTCGAAGAATATGCGCCTGGCTGGGATCAGTTTCCTGCCGCCTCTTCGCCAGCATCTTCTTGACAGAGTTGAGCAATCCAAACACCTGGCCAAGGTTACTAAGCACTGCAACCTCTATGGTCAGAGAGAAAGGATGAGCCAGTTTAGCTTTTGCAAACACAAAACCACACAATTCTCTTCGCTTGACCTCAGTATTAAATCAGTTCGGATTCTCAAATCCGGCAACAAATATCTCTGTACCTGTGTTCTGCAAGACAACAGACTCCTTTTGCAACTGCAAGCGGTTCAGCAGTTCCAGTAGCTCACTACTGATTTTGGTCACCACTTCACCCAGCAAGCCAACATCAGCAATTCCCTTCCAGAAATTTAACGTATCTTCTAGAGAAAAGAAGATAACAGGACAGTATATTTGGTCTCTGAATGTTTTTGGTAAAGTGAAATGACTAACACACAGAAGAGTGGAGGTACCTGAGATTTCTTGAGAGTCCTTGTTTACCGATTCTGCAGAATTTAAGATGCAGTCTCTCTTTTCACTCGGTCTCCCTGTCATATTGTCTCCTACTATCTTACCATTACCAAAGGACTCCTGTGCTGCAATAGTGACACAAGAGAGTGCGTTCAAATTGTAATAAAAGTTAAAAGAAACCTATTTTCCTACATCAAGGAATAATTACAGTTTAACAATCACATGATATGGGATTTTTTATGATTTGGGATTTTTTTTCCCTCCCACAATGGTTTTATACAAAACAATCAAGATGATAAAGACAGGTAGACAGATATTTTATTCATCCGCAAGGGAAATGCACTCTTCCAGTAGTCTTTTCAATGAACACTCCAACACTTCTGGGAATAAATTCAAATAAAACACAATCTTCAACATACAAACTGAATTTTTCCGACTCTGGTTTGGCCTTCTTTATCGCTTGTGCCTGAGTTTTCTCAGAAGCCTTATCCTTCAACCATGACTCTATTATTTGCGTCTTCAGGTGATTGATAAGGAAGAGAGATGGGATGTGACAAGTTGGGTCGAACCATTCTAGTATGGGGGAGAATCTGGGTTTATAAAGTAATGAAATTGAATAACCTACTGAATAGAAAATGTGTTTTATGAACTTCTATCTCTTTCCTGAATCATTCATTCAATAATTATTTTTTAAGGATTTTTGCATTTAAAATTTCGCGTACCCCCTGGAGTTCCTTCAAGTACCCCCAGGGGTACGAGTACCTCCATTTGAGAACCGCTGCTCTAACACAAACAAAGCAGGCATGAAATTAATGAATTAGTAATACATTTTAAAAAGTGAAAAATAATAACCATCAAGCGACTGTTTTTTAAAAAAAATATTAATAGTGTCGATGTGAAAATAGCAGTGCAATATGAAGATCCAGAATAAGGTGCATGGCGATCAGTGTACAAAATGTTGAGAGTACAGAGTTTGCGGGATGTGATTTTTGCGTTTCCTTCCCACGGTTGAGTAAAAAAGCCCCATGGTAATGGTGAGGAAGAGTTTCCCCAGTCTGAAAATAGAGCAGGAAAGAGACAGTCACCTGCCTCTGAAGTTGCTACTCTGACTAGAGACGGTGCTGTGCAGTGGATAGTGCAGATTATCCATCATGGACAGAAACTTGGTTAGTGACCTCCTTTCTGCCATTTTAATGTCAGTGTGATCAACTCTGTACCCATGATGGAGCGAGAGCCTGCCTTTTCCACAGTTTGCTGAGTCAAGATTAGTCCCTTCATTTGAGCCTGTCCCCCAAGGCACACAACTACATACATGAACACACTTCTGATAAAGTACAGCAGGTCTCTTGTACATGTACAGTTCTGAAAGAGTGGCACGCTACCTGCTGTTTCAGTTCAAGTTTAACTCATTGGCATTCGAGGTATTTTACTGGTATACTTACTCGATTCTGACCGGTGCCATATCAGGATGAGGGCTCGGAGCCAAAGTTAGGAAGCACAGAAAGGTAGAAGACGCGGCAGACACAATCAACTCTATGCTCGGCATCAAAATTCAGCACTGATGTTTACAAATCTGAATGATTCCGGGATGTTACTGACGGTTCCACTCGGTTCTCAATGATCAATGGCCAACCCAAAGTGCCACCACCCATATAGACTTTACAATCATTTGCTAGTACAAACAACGTTACTGAACAAAAATGATTACGAAGACATAACATTGAACATTGTGTATAAGGAAAGTAATACTGAAAAAAAATTTTCTCACCTTGAGAAGATGTAGATGAGAGTGCACTGCCGTCAGGTGGGAACAGCGTGTTGTTGATTAACAGGTCAAACTTTGTGCTACGGCAAGTGTTCGTACACAATGTAGTGTGTTGATAGAAGTCAAGCTGGCCTGAATCCATAATCTTTCTGGAAGAAGTGGAGAAAATTAATGAAGCTACAAATCAATTTGTAATTCAGAAAGAAATTCAGAATTAAAAACATAAATGTGTCCAGTTTAGTTTATGTTCCTGCTAGCGGTATAATTTTAATTGTTACAAATGACAATGCACCACAGAAGATAGGATTACTTCATCATTTGTAAAGTATTCAGATTTTTTTTCCATGGTGATGTTTTTGTTCAATATGTTGCTAAGTGTGCGCAGCAGAAAATTAGTTGGGTATTGCTAAACTAGTAAAATGTGTATTTTTGAGTTGAAACAAATGTTAGTAACTTCATCCATCCACCCATTATCTGTACTGTTCCTCCTCACAAGGTTCACGAAGGGTGCTGGAGCCTACCCCAGCTATCTTCGGGCAGTAGGCGGGTTACACCCTGAACTGATTGCCAGCCAATCGCAGGGCACACAAAGACAACCATGCTCACTAGAAAAGTGGGTGCCTGTAAAAAAAAGGTCCTCTGTCCTGGGTTGTTCAACACGTAGATGCAAATACCATGAAAGTAAAGCTGGAATTCTGAACTTTTGTCCGATATTCATCTTTTGATCTAAAACCCAAATGTCTTCAGTATGTATAGTATATATGTGCTATAAAAGCGCACACCATTTACAACAAAAACAGAGGAATTGATCTTGCTGTTCCAATACTTTTGGAGAGGACTGTAAAATACAGCTGCTGCCCGTCTAGCAGCAGTTTCTGGTTGGCTGTGTTACTTCTTTTGTATACCTAGGTTGCTCCACGCTGTTTTGGAACTGCAGTGAAGGATAAATTAGCTAGCTACATATTACATTACAGCATGGAAGTGTTCAAAAACAATAGCAATGCAATGATTGGCTGAATCAGTCCAGTTATTTCTTTACATGGGATTAAAACTCAAAACTATACACCAAAATGCCAGAAAATGCCAATTATACTAAATTAATAAAAAAAAAAAACTAAATGGAAATGGAAATACCAGGACGGCTGATGGAGGGAATTTTATAGTATTATGAGATGGTGAATTCACTGAAGGAGAAAAAAATACTGTATAGGCATTAGATTAAATGATATTCAAGTGTATTCTAGTTCCTTACAACCAATCCAGGGTGTGCCCCGCCTACTGCCCGAAGACAGCTGGGATCGGCTCCAGAACGCCCGCAACCCGGCTTGGATAATGGATAAATGGATGTCTTTTAGTTTTCTTGAGAGTGGTGGCACTTTCCACTCTGGAGTTGCCCACGGTGAGAGGCGTAGAGCAGGTGGACCGGTGGACGAAAGGGTAGCCTCCCTTCACCTTCAGGTTGGGGGATGGATCATGACGGTTGTTGGTGCCTATGCACCAAAAAGCAGTACAAAGTACCAACCCTTTCTGGAGTCCTTAGAGGGCTGGAGAGTGCTCCATCAGCAGACTCCCTCATTCTGCTAGGTGACATCAATGCTCATGTGGGCAATGACAGTGAGACCTGGAAGTGTGTGTTTGGGAAGAACGCCCCCCCTATGAGAGGACCATGTTCTGCGCTGGTGGGCATTGGCGGTAAGGGATGCTGTTAAGCTGAAGGAGTCTTAGCCGGCCTTTTTGAGAGTATGGAGGCTGTCGATGGATATAGCCTGGTCAAGCGGAGGACAGCTTTGGCGGTTGTCAAGGCAAAAACTCGGGCATGGGAGAAGTTCGACGTGGCCATGGAAACCAACTTCCAGAAGGCTTCAGAGAAAATTCTTGTCCGCCATTTACCATCTTCGGAGGGGGAAGCAGTGCACCATTAACATTGTGTATCGTGGAGTGATGCTGACCTCGACTCGGGACATTGTGAATCAGTGTGCAGAATACTTCAAAGAGCTCCTCAATTCCTCTGAAGGGGGATCCCCTATCTCTGGGGTTGAAGTCACCAAGGTGGTTAATAAACTATTCGATAGCAAAACCATGGGGGTGGATGTGCTCGGGACAGTGCCTCTGGACACGGACTGGCAGACCAAGGTGGTGGCTCCATTTTTTAAGAAGGTGGAACTGGAGTGGTCACTCCTCAGCCTCCCTGGTAAGGTGGTGGAGAGGAGGATCCATCGCTAAATTGAATTCAGGAGGAGCAGTGTGGTCATCATACCGGCCGTTGAACGATCAACAAGTTTTTCATCTCCCAGTGCCCACAAAAGGGAACAAAGTTCAGATAAACATATATACACACACTGTAGCTATTGCTGCTGAACATCTAAACTTTTAAAAATCACAGCCCACCTTAGCATGACTCCACCCATCCGGATTGCTCGTTTCCAGTCTTTCAGAGT
Source organism: Idiotropiscis lumnitzeri (assembly GCF_059441095.1). NCBI lineage: Eukaryota > Metazoa > Chordata > Actinopteri > Syngnathiformes > Syngnathidae > Idiotropiscis > Idiotropiscis lumnitzeri. Next base: position 5,269,262 of record NC_142406.1, read on the forward strand.
GGCTTTTCCAGAAATATGTACAAACTGCTTTGGACTGATCAGCTGATCGTCATACTGGGGAAGAGAGTTTTAGCAAGGTATATATTAGTTTGTTGAAAGAAGACAGCCAATAAAAAGTGTCAATAAAATTGTGTTCAGAACATCATCCGTATGGTGAGTCTAATGCAAGGCGATGTGCAGTAATGGCTGCTACATTTTGGTCACAAGCTTTCGCTATTTCATCCATTTCAAATTATAAACGTGGTCATGGGTATTTTTCTAAAACGCAATCTATATATTTTGTAACTATGGTCAAGCCGTGCACCTTGCAGCTTGATTTGATTTGGTGGGGTAACACTAACCTCTCAGTGACGGCACCAGGTAGAGGCGGATGACACGGATGGCGTTGAAATGAAAAATCCACCCCACCAAAGCTCAACCACAGCATGCAAGGAAGTGCAAGCCTTCACCATCGGTACAATCTACTTCATAAAGTGAATTTATTTGGCTTAGCGGCGTGCAACTCTTGCTAGCTTTATGCATTTATTTATGCATTTTTAGCAACTCTTCCACTGCCACACAGTAACAATTTAGAATAACACGCTTTGGACCAAAACGTGGCACGGTTTGACTTCACGTGACTCATAACGTGATAATACTGACACAAATTCGTCAATATCCATAAAAGTACCATCTTTCAAAATCCTTTCCAATTTCTATACAAATGGACTACAGTGAACCCTCGGTTATCGCGGTTAATGGGGACCGAGACCACCCGCAAAAACTGAAAATCCGCGAAGTAGCGGCGCACCTTCAAAAATGCTTAAAAAAAATATACAATATATATAATAAATATAAATATATATATATATATATATATATATATACGGGGAGAGCGAGAGAGAGAGAGTGAAATTCATGTTATAACAAAAAAACCAAATTATTATTAAAACGTATTATTTTTTTATTCCCCAGCCATTCTTTTTGTATTTATTTAATTACTCCGACTTTTACCTGCTGGTACGCCGTCCAGTGTGCCCTGTGAAATGAAAGGTGGCATTCTTTATTTATTTATTTATTTATTCATTTATTCATTCATAACTGACAGCCTCGCGCTCTGCTCGTGCCCGGGCGGAAGAGGTGCTCCAATTCGGCTTAACTGTGACGCACGCCCGCCCTCCTCCTCCGGAGCTTCCATTCGGTTACACTTAGGGGCCGCTTGGCACCGCTCGTGCCCGGGGAAGGTGCTCCTATTCGGCTTACTGTGACGCGAGCATGCCCTCCTCCTCCGGAGCTTCCATTCGGTTAAACTTAGAGGCCGCTTGGAACCACCCGTGCCCGGGGAAGGTGCTCCTATTCAGCTTACTGTGACGCGAGCATGCGCTCCTCCTCCGGAGCTTCCATTCGGTTAAACTTAGGGGCCGCTTGGCACCGCCCGTGCCCGGGGAAGGTGCTCCTCTACGGCTTAACTGCCACGCACGCCGGCCGGAGCTCTGGTACGGTCCGAACCGCGCGAAACGTCGCCCCGGATCGTGCCCGGGGGAACGTGCTCTTCTTCGTCCACTCTCCTCTTCGCCCACGCTCTTCTTCGGCGCACGCCGGGCGTCTAACCGCTCCAGCGCCCCGTCGTGCTGCTCTGCGAAACTACAATGCCCCCGAATATTTTTTAGACCCGCGAAGCACTGAACCCGCGAAAGGTGAACCGCGAAGTAGCGAGGGTTCACTGTATATGCCGCTTAATCACCGATGGGCGAAATGAAGCCAGCAGCCATCTTGCATAGTCATTCACTACACCTGCCAAGCTTGAATACATTGATTTCTCTGCGGTCTTTTCATATTGTTTTCTATTCCACTGGCAAAAATGCCACTGTGTATGGAATATGGTTGTACCTATAAGTCTGGGAGAAGCACTATATGCGCATTTCATGAAGAATGTGACTTTAAATTTTTTCCACTTATAAGGTATGAGGGCCGGCACGGTGGACGACTAGTTAGCATGTCCACCTCTCAGTGCAAAGGTCTGGGATTCGATTATGGCCTCTGGCCTTCCTGTGTGGAGTTTGCAAGTTCTTCCCATGGCTGTGTGGGTTTTCCCCTGGTACGCTGATTTCCTCCAACATTACAAAAACATGCTTGGTAAGTTAATTGAACACTCTAAATTGTGCCTACGTGTGATTGTGAGTGAGTACGGTGATTTGTCTTTGTGTGCCCTGTAATTCACTGGCAACCAGTTATGGGTTTACAACGACTACTGCCAAAAGATAGCTGAGATAGGCTCCAGCACGCCTGCGATTCTTGTGAGGATGCACGGCTCGAATAATGGATGAATGGATGGATCGCTGAGTCCTAGTAAAAGATTCTTTTGCATCATATTGTCAGAATCAAGAAATGAAAGCAAAGCCCATCGGGACAAAAATCTTTGCGAAATGTAATCCTATCCTGTCAGTTACGATTCATGATACTGAGATAATATACTCAGAATGGTCGATTTTGTTCTTTGAGAGGCTCTCATGACTCCATTCAGGGACCCTAGAGTAAACACTGGTCACAGTGTTTTCAGAAAAAAAAATTCAAAAGTTGTCAGAAGCAGTGGCAATTTAAGATGGCTGCCCTCTGGCTTAAGCCGCGAGGGGCCGATTGAAAGTCCATTATGTCCGTAGTTGCCAGCGACTTAGTAAATTCCTGACTGAAGCTTGCACTTAGAGTTGCTTTTCTGGCCGTTAGAGTGAATATGTCATACACATTCATGATACAACAGACGACGACAGGAATCAATTGGCACTTAAATTCATGTGGACATCCCTGCCAATGACCACTTCAACATAGCAAAAGGATTAACCACTCCGTGGCTGATTTATAGGAGAATGAGGAACTGTGGAAGTGAGCAGAGGTACATAGATAATGCTGTTAGGACGCGGCGCATTGCTTCTTTGCTGATCACGGTGAGGATGTACAGCATAAAAGCTCCACTCGGGATATTTACAGCGACTGAAGTGGAATGAGTAGACATGCACATTTATTTGGTGAGGATTGGCCCCAGTTTTTCGACCGAAGGCGACCTAACTACAACACGCCGTTTTATACTTATGTACGCTTCAGCTCCGGGCTACACGTACGCCACACAATGTGATGTTCCAGTGCAGCCACACTCAGCTTTGAAATCGACCTCTTCACTGAAACTTTTTATATGCTGAACATTGAGGCTCTCGAAGCGGCCCCGCGATGCACACCGGTCTAGAAGACCCCCTTCCAGGGCTCATCGATGAGGAGATTATCCTAAATTGACGCCGACTTGCACCGCGACACTGACAGCTTCATGGATTGGCTGCAAGCAGTGGTGGACGTAAACAAGCATGAGTGGCAACAGCCAGGAATCCCCGGCACCAAGTAGCTAGTTAGTTAGAAGCTAATTTTGTTACGCTAACGTCATCTGTATAGCGACGAAAATAATTCATTTGAATTAAGAATTAAGAACTAACAATTAACGAACTAAGAAATTATTACGAACGTAGAATTAAGAATGAAGAACGTACTTTTATTACCCGTGGGGGGTGAGAGGTGTAAACATCGATGCCTGCCTGCCTCCTCACACTTAACAAAAGACTAGCGCAGCTAAATGGCCGAAATAAACCCAGTCGGGGTTTGTGTGCACATTCTTGCTCTTGTCCGCTTCAGCCTGTGTAAATGGAGAAGAGATCGGCACGGTATTTTTGATTTTGTGGAGGTGATCACATGAGCTCACGTTTGATGTCAATAAATCCAAACAATTGTGCAGAAAGCTTTTATACTTTCACAGTTTGAAGTGGACCAGAACCATAGATCTGATATTGTTTGTTGCTATAAAGATTAATTGCTGAAAAATAATATTAGAAGAAGACCTTGAAAAAAAATCTTGAATCAAATTGCAATGGCAATTTTTTAGGAAAAATAAAATCAGAATTGAATTATTTTCCATAATCATTCAACCCAACATTAGTCAATACTCAAGAAGTAGCTCTCAGTTTCAAAAAGGTTGGTGACTCCTGCACTACCTCAATCCCAAAAGGTAAACAGAGCAGCATTAAATTTGTATTATGTCTTGATAAGTGTTAATCAGTGACACATACTTCATGTTTGTTGAGTGATGTATCCACACTAATTCATCACATAATTCATTATAATAAAAAAATATATATTGTTATGAATATTATTGTTAAGACGTGTCCATATTGTTTTGCAGAGTACCCAGGTGCAGTTTGAAATTTAATTCCATCTGGAAATGAGAAATACTAACCTTCACACATTTTACATTGATTCCAGGGCACACAAATTTCTTCACTAGTAACATTGCTTTACTGTCACCGCATGTTATAGGACAGCCAATTTCATCATCACCTTCCTCAGTCTCTTCTACAAGAATGAAAAGATGCATGTGAAACAAAACCACAGTGATTGGGAGTATTGTGAAAGATGGTATGTATCATGGTGATACGCTTACCTGAATGTGTTTCATCCTGCATGACTGACACAGCAGTTTCATCAGCTTCTTCTCTGCAATGAAAGCACTTTGGATTAATAATTGCACTGCGCGTCCTCACAAGGGTCGCGGGGGGTGCTGAAGCCTATTCCAGCTATCTTCGGGCAGTAGGCGGGGTACACCCTGAACTGGTTGCCAGCCAATCACAGAGCACACATAGACGAACAACCATCCACGCTCACACTCATACCTAGGGACAATTTAGAGAGTCCAATCAACCTGCCATGCATGTTTTTGGTATATTCCCCATGCTTCAATTCAACTATACTTGAGGATTACCGTGGCACAAAATTTCACCACCATATTATGATGTCCTATAATGCGCATAGCAGCTCAATACAACTCACAACATCTTTATTGCATGCTCACCAACCTAGTGAGGATAAGTGTTTCGGAAAATGGGTGGATGGATAACAATCGCCATGACACTGCAGTGTGTCCTACTGTCATAATAGTAATTAATACTTGTTGGAATACATACGGCAACGACTCGTTCAGGGCTTTGAATTAAATCACTCCGTACGTAACTGACAGATGGCAGAATTTTAAAAATACAAAAATACAGATAAACTGTTCAAGAAGTGAATTTCTATAGATTAGCAGCGTTGTGAATGTTATGCGGTTGAAAATGGTGCAACTAATTTAAACGCTGGTGCATCCAAGAAAAAAAAATGTTGGGCGCATTAGTGCACCAAATTCTGCAAGTCAACTTCTGAATGGCTTTTAAATAAAGCAATAAAGAGATAAATAAATAAATCGGCACAACGGTTGACAACTGGTTAGTACGTATGCCTCACAGTTCAGAGGAACGCGGTTCGATCCCGGGCCAGTGTGGAGTTTGCATGTTCTCCCCGTGCCTGCGTGGGTTTCCTCCCATGTTCAAAGGACATGCTCGGTAGGTTAACTGAACACTCTAAATTGTCTCTACGCGTGACCGTGAATGGTTATTTGACTTTGTAAGCCGTGCGATTGGCTGGAAGTCAATTCAGGGTGTACCCCGCCTACTGCCCGAAGACAGCTGGGATAGGATCCAGGGCGCCCGAGACCTTCGTGAGGAGAAGCAGCTTGAATAATTGAGAGAAGCGGCTTGGATAATGGATGGATGGATGGATGGATAAATAAATAAATAAAGGACAGGTTTGGAGTGTTGAAAGCCAAATCCCACAATTAAATCTCATTGAAATACAGTGGTATGACCATCAAAAGGTCATAAGTGCTATATAAGTGCACTCCCTGCAATGTTGCTGCGTAAAAGACATTTTGGAAGGAAGAGTGGGCCAAAATTTCTCCACAGAAATGTGGAAGACTCATTGCTTGTTGCTGGTAAGGGCGGATAGTCATTTTTGGGGCCAAGTGCTTTTTCACACAGGGCCAGGTAGATTTGCATATTTTTTCCCCTCAGGAAATAAAATAATTTAAATACTACATTTGGTGTTTAGTTGCGTTTTCTTTGTCTGATAGTCACATTTGCTTGATGATGTTAGACATTTAAGTGGGTAAAATATGTATAAAAGTAAGAGTTTGAGAAGAGGGCAGATATTTTTTCACAGCACCATAATGTAGATCCAGTGATGCGTCTTGAAAAATAGTGAACAAACGGCCACCACGAAAGCAATACATCCCATTGTATTTCATGCCAATACAGATTTTTATTTCCAGTTTCTGTTTCCATGTTTGATTTTTAGCAAGAGACAAATTCATGAGTTGTGGCGTAAAAATATCGATAATAAAAGTAGAGGAACACATCACAACATGGATGGACAAAGCACTCGCTCTATATTAAGTTTGTAAATTCCACTCAACTTAAAAGAAAATAATATTCCAATTATTCCTGTAATTAAGTGACAGCAATGACAACATAACTGCGTGCCGAAATGAAAATTTAAGCCAATGTGATTGATATTTTGCATTTTATGCTAAATCAGTGATCGACTCTAATGTTATAATTCGCGTGATCTATCAATGATGTCATTGATTGCAGTCATTCTGTGCTGTGTTGATGTGCGAGGAAAAAAACTAACCTATGTTTAGACGTGTCTTTCTTGCTTGTTGTGAAATGAAAGACTTGGCGCTTTTGTGCCCTCAACCATCCAATCCCAAAGTAATATGGTTTTGAGTTTGTTTTTTTTGATTGGTAAAAATATCTAAAAAACATTTTATTTATGTAAAAAAATATAGAACAAGCTACAGTTATGCATTTACTTTTAGCATCTCTATAATTCCAAATAGCTTTAATCACTCAGCCTAGGTTAGTTGACTTCCGGCCATTCGCATTCAGCCAATCACAGATGCCAGCAGGCAGGCGTGTTGTTTGTTGAACTCACACGAAGTATTTTTATTGGACTGATGAGTGGATCCATCAATCCGTTCATTATTCGAGCCGCTCATCCTCACAAGGGTCGCAAGTCTGCTGGAGCCTATCCCAGCTGTCTTCGGGCAGTAGGCGGGGTTCACCCTTTACAGTTTGTCAGACAATTGAGGGCCCACATAGACAAACAACTATTCACACTCACAATCATACCTAGGGACAATTTAGAGTGTTCCATTGACCTACCATGCATGTTTTGAGAATGTGGGGAAACCGGAGTACCCGCAGAAATCCAGGCAGGTACGGGGAGAACATGCAAACTCCACACAGGAAGGCTGGAGCCCAGATTCGAACTCTGGACCTATTCCCTGTGAGGCGGATGTCCTAACCAGTTTTCCACCGTGAACATGAGTTAATATGGACTACTATATGAAAATCCCTTTAGAGAGATTTTGGAGCAGTGCATGACTGTGAACAAAGCCATAGGCTGCTCCATGTTTCTGAATAAATAAAAGCACAAATATCAAATTACCGTATGTTTTGTTTACTTTTGTCTTATTGTCAGAGACAAATTTTTTGTTATCTTAATGCTGTCAGTTGTGTAAAACGGTATCTAAATTGGAGCTAAAACCACTGAATCCAGTTACTTACCCTGCAGTAATGGACTGGAGCTGCAGGACGACCTGGGCTCTATTGAGATACTCTGTTTTACTTTCGCCATCAGTCTTCCCCTTTACGATCTCCTCAGTGACCATGGTTACATCTTCAGTTGTTGCCATCACGCTCTTGTCTTTTGTCAGCCTTTGAAGATTACTTGCCACAGAATTTCATGTTGCTAAAATAGGATAAAGGGATAAAGACATATGTATACATAAAAAGAAATCTTGAAAGGCTTAAGGCCTAACATTGCATCATGAAAAAGGGTGATGGGTGAATTAGCTGTGTGTAGTGCGCGTGTGTGTGTATAATATAATATAATATAATATAATATAATATAATATAATATAATATAATATAATATAATATAATATAATATAATATAATATAATATAATATAATATAATATAATATAACAATATAATATAATATAATATAATATAATTAGTGCTGTCAACTGATTATTTTTTTAACGAATTAATCACAAAAAATTCCATGATTAATCATGATTAATCACATTTTCCAACTACTATTTTTTGCGATGCTTATAACAGATATTTACTTGAATAATATCTTGGAATTGATGCATCACCAAATATGAAGTATATTTAATTCAAAGACTGTTCTAATAGCGGCGGCACGGTGGCCGACTGGTTAGCACGATGGCCTCAGAGTGAGAGACAGCATTGGGGGTGGGTTCGATCCTGGCTCCGGCCATCCTGTGTGGAGTTTGCATGTTCTCCCCGTGCTTGCGTGGGTTTCCTCCGGGTACTCCGGTTTCCTCCCACATTCCAAAAACATGCATGGCAGGCCGATTGAACACTCTAAATTGCCCCTAGGTATGAGTGTGTGTGCGGATGGTTGTTTGTCTCTGTGTGCCCTGCAATTGGCTGGCATCCAGTTCAGGGTGTCCCCCGCCTACTGCCCGAAGATAGCTGGGATAGGCTCCAGTGGCCCCCGCGACCCTAGTGAGGAGAAGAGGTACAGAAGATGGATGGATGGATGGATGTTCGAATAGCTTTCTTGGATTCTTGAATACGATCTAAATGGAGACACCTTTGCAGACATTTATTTTCTAAACATTTCTCAAAACTGCCACAAGCGCCACACTCCAGCAGTGTTGGTTTGCAAGGCCCAGTGGTCACTTAAAAACAGTGTTTTGTTCTGAGACGTGCGAAAGACAGCTAATGTGGCACAATATTTGCAAAGTATGCAAATTATTTTTTAAGTAAATCAAACTGAGTTAACTGAGTTAAAATATTTAACTGAGTTAATTTTTTTGATAAATCACCTGAGTTAATGTTTTAATTTTGACAGCCCTAAATATAATATTACATAATATTATATATTACATAATATTATATAATATAATTAGGGCTGTCAAATTTAAAGCGTTAACTCTAAAGATTTACTTAAAAAATAATAATTTGCATACTTTGCAAATATTGTACCATACTAGCTGCACATCATCTCAGAACAAAACAGCATACTCAAGTTACCACTGGGCCTTGCAAAGAAAAAAAAATCTATGTATTCAAGAATCAAAGAAAGCGATTAGAACAGTCTTTGAATAACATTTTATATTGGGTGATTTTGCATTAATTCCAAGATATTATTCGTGTAAATGTCCGTGACAAGCTTGACAAGAAATAGTAGTTGAAAAATGTGATTAATCGCAATTAATGATGGATTTTATGTATTAGTGGAAAAAAATAAAGAAATTATAATATATAACATACATACATACATACGAATATTGTTTGTCAAGGGGACGGCTGGATTCTTAACTAGTAAGATCGATTGAGCGGAATTTAATTGTGCGACGTACTTTATATTCTAATCGCAGTTCAAATCTTACGTTTGACATTGCAAGTATACTTCATGCCGTGTTTGGGCGTGGATCGCGTCCACGATCACGTTAAAACTCAACATATCACGTTCAGTCCACATAAAAACACCGTTTATCCCGGAAAAGATGAAACGAGCAGAGTAGCTGTGGGCAGATATCTGTTTTACTTTATACGGGCATCGATGGAAGCCATTTCGTTAAACACAATGGCGTATCATATTGCTCGGGAGTAAGCGAAGTAGCGGGAAGTTGACTACCCATGACGCGAAAAGCCTTCAACTTTAGGTGTAATTGTTACGTCTAGTCGTCTACGAAACGTACGTCGTTTCGTAACTGCATTTTAACTCTCCGTCCTCACGTAAAATGACGTCTGCTCGTGCGGAGCCACGCATAGCAAACAACGGCGGCGAGGCACCACCTACATTTCATAAAACAACAGCCTCAAGTGTGTTATTTACGCCGTTAAGTGGCAAGTAATTTAAGACCATGTGTATTTTAAAGATTAAATTGAATTACATTTCTTTACCGTTTGAGCAGAATTTACATCCAGAGAGGCTGAAGAAGCTGCGCATGCGCTGATCACTATTTTAGCTTGACTTCCTGCTTAACAGATTGACTTGTCAAAAACACTGGACAATTTGAGGTTCCCAGCAAATGTCCACTTAAGTAACTCGAAACTTTATTTTATTATCAATGAGCAGGTGGTTATACTACGGTCTATACACCGGACACCATTTCTGCGTTTAAGGCTCTTCCAGCTCCGATATGTTAGGTGTGTCATTTTATTCGGAATCATTCGGCTAAATCTATGGTCAACCCCCGTCATTCGCGGGGTATAGTGACCGTCCCGGCCGCGAGTAACAAACATTAGCGCATAATTGAAATAAAATTAGAAATTTTGTTCTTGGTGGTGTTTGCAGAGATTTTATTTATTTCTCCATATAGACTTTTCATACAATACAATACATTACAACTTTATTTATATAGCACATTTCACAATAGCTGGAGCTGTATCAAAGCACTTTACCGGAAGAAGTTGTTTAGTGCATAAATTTGGAATTTTCTGGTAATTAACCTTGAGGATTTTGGCTGGAAACCAGTTCAGGGTGTCCCCCGCCTACTGCCCGAAGATAGCTGGGATAGGCTCCAGCACCCCCCGCGACCCTAGTGAGGAGAAGCGGTCCAGAAGATGGATGGATGGATTTTATGTTCATAATTGAGGGCCTTAAAATGCATTGGTGTGAGAAGTGGGGTTTGTTTGGTCAGGTGAATTATTTTCCCCATTTTTTACATACCCCCAGAAATTCTTCTGAAAACGCAGATAAACATTTCATATGCATTTTTCATGAAAAATGGGGGCAATCTTGCAAATGCAAAAAAAATTTATGAAAAATATGAGAAGTCGCTGAAGCATGACTTTGTGAGGGTTGATCATATTATGTTTCTTCAAATGCTCATAGAAATCTATAAATTGGTTGGCCCATTGTCTTTAAAGTCAGTAATAAACATACAATTACCCTAATTTACAAGAAGCCAAGGGTCGACAATATGTCACCCAGTTTCTTTCATAGGCAAGGTGGGTAGGTGGTTCATGTGATGAAAAGTTCTGGAGCAACATCTTGTAGTCTTTTCCTAACTTTTACCATGATTTATAATACATTACAATACAATACAATACAATACAACTTTATTTATACAGCGCATTTCAAAACAGCTGGAGCTGTAACAAAGAAGCATGTTCACTCTCCATATAAGCTCATATTATTAATACAGGCAAGTGTTTAAGCCCCTGTCACACTTCATTTAACATCTACCGCTGATTTTGTTTATTATTATTATTATCCAATAAGATTTATTTTCATGGGGCCCAAACTCCCTGGCACCGCCCCTGATTTGCATTTGAGTCTCAAACACATTTATTTTTCTGCCGCGACTTCTCAAAAGCTATATCACCCATCATCATAACCGACACTTCCTGTTCAGCCTTTCACAATAATACAGGATTTATTTAAAACGGGTCCAATTTCACAATTTAACAATTTCACTGCATAAACAAAACTAATCATTTTTTTTCTTACATGCTGTGGGCACAAAACTCATCTTGACCCAATTTTCTTCCAATAACCTCAATTACTTTTATAAGTCTAGTCTCTTAGGCTTGATGACTACTCTGCCAAACCTAGTTCTGACAAGACCTGGGATACCTGTCTTTGGAGTCTCAGCTGCAGTCTCAGATTGGTTTGTAATGGGCAGAGCGCCCCCATTTGGTCCGTCTTGTGTATTTGACAATTGTACATTAGATGTGATTTCAGGCAATGGCAGTAGATGATGCCTATTTCTCCTGATGGCTCCCGAAAGGCTCTCCGCTATATATGACTTGGGTGCGAAATGAGATGAGATGATTGTCCCTTCACTTCCCTTTAGCCACACCCGTTGTCCTGATGAAAGTTGAGGAAGATCTCTCATGTGATCTCTCCTGTTGTATGCAATAGTGTCCTTTGATCTCCTCTCTTTCGACTCCACCGTGGCCTTGTACAGCAGGCTGGGCAAGTCAAGAGAGAAGCTGGGGTACTGGCGTACGAAGTCTACTGTCACGATCCGTGTGTTGTCGTTGCAGCGGAGTGGGCGTGTTCCTGCGGCGCTCGTTCCAGGTCGTGAGTCACCCGGCCGGGAGAGACGCGTGCACGATCCACGCAGCTGTCGTGCATTAAGACTTTTGATTACGGGCTACTTAAGCCACCGACACGGACAATAAGACGTAAGACCAAAATTCCTCGTTGTTTTTGCAAGCAAGATATTCTAACTTTACTTCAGACTGTGGAACCTTATTTGAAAAGTCTTATCTACCTAGCAATCGATTACATAACAAGGCTCAAAATAAGCGGTCTTTGCAGATACCGAGACAAAATTTGCATTTTGCCTTTTACATTGGACAGATTAAAAGCAGGCACTTGTGTCACACTCAGGAAGTCTGTTTTTTTTATTTTATTTAAAATTTGCCAAATAAATTGGCACGGTACTCTGTTATCCTGAAAAGGTAACAGACAAGCCACAGGAATGACAGGAAATAGGCCCCAAAATAAATTTAAAAGAAAATACTGAGAAGAAAGAAAGAAAGAAAGACAGAAAGAAAGAAAGACAGAAAGAAAGGAGAGGCGCTTAAACTCCTCTACTAACCTATTAAATTTCACTGCATTTTTCTTCTCCTTACAGTTCAAGGATGAAAAGTAATCAAATCAAATCAAACCCATTATACTTCGATAGCACTTTTCATACATAGAAATGAAACTCAAACTGCTGCGCATTAAAAACATCCAAAATTCAAAATAAAAAGAAACCTCGCCTCTTTGTATACCCCGCAAGCACGCCTGCGCTCACACATGCAAAACACGCACGCGCGCACGCACGCACGCGCGCACGCGCGCACGCACGCGCGCACGCACGCACGCGCGCACGCACACACATATCATCATCCGACAAACTGTATAAAAGAAATGCAAATTTTGAAATGAAAAAGGATGAAAAGTAATGACATAGCTCTTTATGAAAAAGAGAAACTAAGTTTAGATTTTATTTTTGAAAAAGTTACAGAGAATGATGATCATGTTAATTACCAGGCTGCGGTATGAGTCTTTTAGAGAAATACAATACAAAACATGTTCTTTTGTTAGAACAGAAAGATTAGACAATTAAGGAAATTACCAGTTGTACAAATCGTCCCCAAAGGCATCAACAAATTTGCACTCGTAAACTATTCAGTTGTCTTCGTCACAAATTAAACAGTTGTTGTGGTCCAAAAGAAAGCAATTCCTCAAAAATTCAAAAGAGGGGTATATGCTAATATACATTTTATAGTGAAATTTACTTGTTTACTTTGGGGCAAGGGTAACTTTAAAAAGAAATTGGATCTCGCTCTCGTCACTTTTATTTTAGAAAAATGTGCTGGTTTTTCTGTTGAATGATTATACATACAGTTCTTTCGAAAAAATATTTCTCATATTGCGATCAGGTATTTTAGGAGCAGCGATTTTGTGAACATACACATTATTTTTAAATAAATGATAAGACATCACAACAAAAGATTGAGCGATTCCTTTTATAAGATTAATATATGAATCAGGTTCTATTTATAAATGAACATTTTCAAGGGTTTCCAAACTCAAAACCTCTTGTTGGAACGGGAAGCTTATTTTGGTCAAATTCACATCTCAGAAGGAAGTTCATAACTGATTAAAAATAGAATTTGGGATATGAAACCATAAGCTGTTTGAAACTCTCTTTCCTCATAACCATTTAACCAAAGTACCTTTTGTAATCTAATCTGTTTTTCTATTACAAATTGTAATTCGGTTCATTTGGGTTACCTGATTTATTGACTTCATTCCTTTTTTCGAGAGTGACAGAGAATAGGAGGAAAAAAATTACCACAGATAGAAATGTCCCATACTTAAAAGTGATTTACATTTCTCATTGTACCGAACATTGAGATTATTTGTTATCCTTAGTAAATGTATGTCTAAAAAGTTGATGATTGATTCCACAGCGATATTATAAATTGTTGTACAGATCACATCATAATTGTAAGGTATGATTTTAAGCCAGATGCCTTTATAAAAAAAATATAAATTGTCTTGAAAATTTTAGGGATTTGCTCATGAAAAGTGTTGTGTCGTCAACAAGTTGACTAGTGACCAGCTGTCAGCTGAGAGCTGGCAGTTTTGCAAAACAGAGAATTGATAGAATTTCTGCTGCTGTAATAAATAGTAAAGAAGAGATTTTCTTACCGAAAACCTTGGATTGGGATGTGAATCGAAAATCAATTCTTGTTGAGAACCGGGGGGACAGTCTTACGACCAATCATTATCAAAATTCGCTTGCATATCTACGCGCACTTCACCCTCTGAAAATATTAAAACAATCGCCACAGTATTTTGGGCTTTGTGGGTATGAAAAATTTTCCTTCCCATCATTATAGAGAAAAAGCTCAATGTGGCCTAATGTTAGAAAACTACAAGCAATCGCCCAATTAATTTTGATTTCATAGCCAAAATTGTTTTTCTCTTCCTAAATAAAGCTTGTGATTTAATGTTAGAAAATGTTGACTAATCACCACCAAATTCCTGTTCACATCTTGGACTATGCCCACGTCATTGTATGAAAATATCAAAACAATCTCATCAATATTTGAGATTTTCTGGGCATTACCATTACAACACATTATTGATATTTTCACAGATTAATGGGGGCATATGTGCGTTGGAATTTTGATGGCTCATTAAACTTTTTTTACGCAAAATCGTTTTTTATAAAACTCGTCAAATTCAATCGGGATAAAGCACTTCACCACACATGTTACGTTGCAAAATTATTTGATGTTTTTTTGCGTGGTTTTTTTTTTGTGTTTGTGTGTTTCATTTTCCATCATCGTTGTTTTGCAGCGTTTGGCCGTTTTCAGCATTTCTTATGTGCAGCATCTGTGCATTTGCATGTGTTTCTTTTATTTGCATCATTTTAATTAGTTGTTTGCAGTGTTCAGCCATTTGCCCTTGACCACTTTACTATTCATGGACCACTAGAAATACTAGTGCCAATTTACAGTCTTTTTTTTTTGTGCGATTTACTTATCATCGGGGGTCATTTGCTTCATCTTTATTGGCTGCCAGGATGGCCGAGTGGTCTAAGGCGCCGCGTTTGGGTCCCAGTCTCCCCAGGAGGCCTGGGTTTGAATCTCGAATTTCCCCATTGTGGGACTAATAAAGGGAATCTTATCTTATTACGGTTCTTCCTTATTTGTGGTCAGGACCAGGAG
>NC_142406.1:5289379-5394379 GCF_059441095.1 Idiotropiscis lumnitzeri
ACTATTTGGGAACACGTTCTCAAATACAATCACAGTTGGCATGTCTGTTCATAAGACCGATAAGGAATAAGTATACAATTTAATCTAATACACAATACATTTTGTAGACGACATTTTATTCTCAAAAGATGTGAAGTTGTTCAAAGTGTCATGTCGTATCAGAGACGGTATCGTTGGGAAAACGCAGCACTTTAGTGTTGTTGCTGTACATATTTCTCCCATCTTTTATAGCAGAGTCACACACAATCAAAGTTTGAGCTTAGCCTTTCTTTGTGGCCTCCTACAGGTCTCACTGATAAAACAGATTGACGGCAAAATGGCAGAAAAGAAAAATTTAAAGGGACACTTAATTCACCTTAAGATTGTCACTTATATAATAGGTATACATATAAAATTACATCCGTACTAAAATCCCCCCCCCAAGAGACTGTAGTGATTGAAGTTTTTTGGTGAGATTTACGACAAATTGACACGTCCTCTTTTGGAGCTTGGCTTGTTATTTTTTTCTGGTTTCAGCGCATACATTTTGAATCCCGTTATTTTAACATTAATAGCGACGTATTTACAGTGACTTTGAATGGACACTTTGTGATCGGTCCCTCCCGTGACTCCCACCACGACATGGAGGGAGGCGTTTAGTATTGATTTCTCCAAAACAAATTGATAAAAAAGAAATACTTGTGATTGAAAAATGACCTATCCTTGCTGGATGATCCCCTTTCATAAAGCTTTAAGAACATTCATACAAAGTTTGATACAATACAATGCAATGCAATTGTATTTATACAGCGCAATTCACAACAGCCGCAGCTGTTACAAAGCGTTTTCCATATGCCGCCATATAAAATTAGCAGGTAATTAGAACACAAATTAAAACACATCAACGCATTTACAAGAGATACCAGAAGAACAGCAGAACAGTGATGCAAGATGGTTACATTTCACAAGTACAAAAATGAGTTGATAGGTTAATGGACCTGTGTGATGAAATAAAGTCCATGCATGATTCTTGAATTGATTGAGGTAAAAGAAAGACATGAAACATAGTTAAAGGGAAAAATTATGTTCATTGATTAATTTAATGAGGATATAAAGAGGTGGATACAATTCAATGAAAAACATTAGGGGTGTTTTGTGTCATGATCCGTGTCGGGCATGGCAGGGTTTTGTTATTATTTTTACGTTTCCATGTTTTTGTGTTACTGTTTTGTCAGCTGAGTGGGGGCGTTCCCCCTCAGCATTCGTCCTCGCCAGCCACGCACCTGTTTCACGTTAACCATCACACACCTGTTCCCCATCTGCCCCCTAATGACTGGACTATTTAAGCTCCCCATGCCGACAACACAGTGTCGGGTCATTGCCGCTCATTACGGACTATCACGACCGCGTTTTGTTCTCGTCCCTGTGCTTGTTCATGTTCTCGTTCTCGTTCCCGTTTCCGTTTACGTTCCCCCAGTATTTGTCCCTGTCTTTGTTCCTCGTCCTCCGATCCTGCTAGTTTCGTTTTGGTTACCCTTTGTTATCTTGCTCCCGGCCACGTTGTTTTTCCTTGTTTTGATTCCTTTAATAAATTACCCTTACTTTACCCATTTCCCTGCTTCCTCGCATTCTGGGTTCCACCTCCTCCTCGCCGTACGGCGATCGCGACTCCACCTCCTCCTCGCCGTACGGCGATCGTGACAGTTTTGTACTGGCCATGGTGACATAAATCCTATTGAAAGTGTTTCAAATGTGGAAAAACATTAAAACAGAAGTGACAAAAGTTATCAGTCAACATCATCTGCAAAATTAAAAGCAGATGCAGAAAGAGCTATTAGTAACACAGATAGCATCTTAAAAGGAAATATATCCTCTGGAGTAACCGGAACAGATGATAAAAAGGAACAGCTCGCATTGGAGAGAGAGCTGGCTTCCTCCAATGCTGAATTGGCAGTTTATCAGGCGTCAGATGTCCAACATCAATCTCTTCTTCATCAATGCACTTGACCCAACAACAAGATAATATGAACCTGCAACATGGATGACAGCAAAAGGATTGGTCATTTCAACAAAGTAAATGGAAAGAAATTGATTCATCCAATCATCCATCCATTATCTGCCGCTTAACTGGGGTCGAGTCGCGGCGGCAGCAACTTCAGCAGGGAAGCCCAGACTTCCCTCTCCCCAGCCACATCTTCTAGCTCTTCCGAAGGGATCCTCAGGCGTTCCCAGGCCAGCCGGGAGACATAGTCTCTCCAGCATGTCATGGGTCGTCCTCGGGGCCTCCTGCTGGTGGGACATGCCCGCAACACCTCACCCAGGAGGCGTCCAGGAGGCCTCCTAATCAGATGCCTGAGCCATCTCATCTTGCTAATTCTTCACCACGACAGACCGATACAGCGTCCGCGTCACAGCAGACGCTGCAGCGATCCGCCTGGCGGTCTCACGCTCCATCCTCCCCTCACTCGTGAACAAGACCCCAAGATACGTGAACTCCTCCACTTGGGGCAGGATCTCATCCCCGACCTCGAGAGGGCACTCCACCCTTTTCTAACTGAGGATCATATTTTCAGATTTGGAGGTGCTGATCTTCATCCCACTCCAGTGACAGTTGGTGATCACGACATGAAGAAGCCAACAGTGCCATATCAGCTCCAAAAAGCAGAGATGCAATACTTTGTCAACCAAACCGGACCCCCTCATTGCCTTGGCTGCGCCTAGAAATTCTGTCCATAAAAGTTATGAACAGAATTGTGACAAAGGGCAGCCTTGGCGGAGACCAACCCTCACTGTCCCCATTGTGGCACCAATAAAAGCCATCTTTAACTTTCTCTTTATAACAGTCCACTTAAACTTTTGTGAAATAAATCCAAGAAAAGTGCTGCGCATTAATGATGCTCCTAAGGTCAAAATGCAGATGGGACCATACAACATACTGTTAATATTGCTAAACTTAGTAGATATAGTCTACGCACCTGTTATCTTATGTGGACATTAAAAATTACACCAAATTAAATCATTTCAAAAGTTACTTCACTATTAAGGTGACCTATAATCCGTACAACTCAACTGAAAAAAATGAAAACTTTTTAAGAGGAGCAGTTAAAACAAACCTATTAATTAGGGCTGGGCAATATGACGTAAAATCAATATCGCGATAAATTGAGCAATTTTACCTCGATAGCGATAAGTGCACGATAAATTCCCCCTGTGGACAAAAATCAAAATAAATGCAGGAATTTTATTGACCAACTGGTACACATTACTTTTAATGGAAAATAAAAGTACAAAAATCATTTGTATAAACATTCCAAATATCTTACTTTGCATGACTTTAACAATGCCACAAAGAACAGGAGAAAAGGGTACCTCTCGCAAAATCTTTTCTACCAATTGATTGCACCAAGGTGCTGTAATGCCATGTGCAAAGGCCTAGATTAGTGTAAAGGTCTCTTGTAAATAATATAAATAATTCCATGTGCAAAGGAGCTAGTGTAGTCGGTAAATAAAATGCTAAAATGGGGGAAAAAGTCAATGCAAGTAAACAAGTGTACATCATCAGGAAAATGTGCCGTCTCGAGTACTCTGGTGCGCAGTCGCCACTTGTCGTCTATGTCATGGGCAGTCAGGCTCAAACTGGGATCGATGCTGCGACTCGACCACAAGTCGGATGTGGATGCAAAATGATTGACATGTCTGAGCTCCTCCTGATATTGTCCATATTGGGAAGTACGGTTTGCGACAAATATTTTTGTACCTCTTGTCGACTACTTTCATGAGGCGTTTAAATCCTGTGCGCTCTGTTATGTACGGGCATACGTGGGAACAGCTCTGTAAAAAGGGTTGGTGAGAGTGGACCCCGGAAGTGGGCGGGAGTTGTGACGTTGCGGTGTTGTGGTCCGCAGACGTGAATAAACGAGTTGATCATCACGTCATAGTCCGGGAGTTATTCTGACATAACATTGGCGACGAGGATTATGGATTCCCTTCTAGCACCTCTTCCCCCGTTCCTCGCCCTCCCGGGAGACCCGCCGGTTCCAGGGGTACGTTGGCTGGAGTCTTTTGAAACGTTCATAACGGCCGCCGGGCTTTCACACGCTAGTGACGCTCGGAGGAAAGCCCTTCTGATTCACTCGCTCGGTAGCGAAGGACAGCAGATTTTTAGAACTCTCTGTGCCGCGCCTACATACAACAACTGTGTCAAGCTGCTAAAGGACCATTTTTCGGCCCCTCAGAATGTCATGCTACGGCGAATTGTTTTCCGCCAACGGAAGCAGCAGGCAGGCGAATCCGTTCATCACTACGTGGCTGATTTAAAAGGGCTAGCCAGCCTGTGTAAATTTGGTGTGCTGGAAGACGAGCTGATACGCGATCAGCTAGCTGAACACACTAATACCCGAAGCTCAGGGAGAAGCTGCTAACGATGCCAGATGACCTTACTCTGTCCAAAGCAGTGGATTTAGCGTTCCACCTGGAGTCAGCAGCAGCGCTGGCAGCTCAGCTAACGCCCGCCTCTAATTCCCTTTCCCCCAGACCAATGCCCCGAATTGCCCCGCTAAGGGACAGAAGTGGCAACGCTGTGGGAAGCAGAATCATTTCGCTCGCGTCTGTCGCTCTTCCCCTGCGTCAGGCGGCCAATCTACACAACGTGTGCTGGGGAGGCCAGCGCCAACGATCATCCATAGAGTAGCCACCGAAACCCGATCAGCTAAATGGTGTACAGTGGGGCCTGCCTCCCACTGCTGGTGGATACGGGGGGCTTCCAGGTCACTGTTGAACGCTACAACAGTCCGTCGTCTCTTCCCACACTGGACGCTCACTGGTAGCGCCGAGGATCTGTATGGCTATGGACACTCAAAGATTAAGATGGCAGGCATGATCACGGTGGCTGTTCGTTACGGGACAAAGACTCTTCCCTCATTCACCTTTCAAGTGTCTCGACAGGGGGCCAATCTCATGGGTTGGGATTTGTTTAGCGAGCTGGGTTTCGCCATCTTGGACAGTGTGGGAGGGACCATCCTTTCTGTCATCTCATCATGGCGCCAGAACTGGCCAGATCTGTTCAGCGGCGTGGGCTGCCTCACCGCTTTCAACCATCAGCCTCTCCTCAGACCTGGGGTGCGCCCGGTCATTCAGCCCCTGCGCCGACTGCCCCTCGCCCTGCGTGACCAAGTAACTGCCGAGCTGCAGAAACTCTCCGATGCAGGCATTATCGAGCGCATTGATGCCTCTCCCTGTGGTGGTGGCAAAGAGGAAGTCTGGGGGGCTGCGTCCGTGTGTTGACCTCAGAGCGGTGAATAAGGCAGTAGTCCCGGACCGCTGCCCGTTACCCACGGTGGAGGATTTAGCAGCACAGTTCTACAACTCGTCCGTCTACACAAAGCTGGATCTCCGCCAAGGCTACCTGCAGGTCCCTTTACACCCAGACAGCCGCAACCTGACAGCTTTTGTAACACACGATGGGGTGTTCCGCTACACGAGGATGCCCTTCGGCCTCAGCTCAGCCCCGAGCTGTTTTCAAAAAATTATGTCAACGATTTTCGCAGGCATCCCGGGCGTGGTGGTCTTCTTGGATGACATTGTGGTCCATGGGGTGACACCAGCCATCCATGACGGGCGACTGGCGAGGGTGTTGGATGTCCGCAGCAGTCACGGCCTCACTCTGAACGAAGATAAGTGCACGTTTGCAGCCCCTGTCATCGAGTTTGTTGGGTTCCGGTTGTGGAGGCCGTCCTGCGCCTGTCAGAGCCGTCGTGTCCAGCTCAACTGTCGTCTTTTCTGGGGATGACGGTGTACTACTTGCGTTTCCTTCCCCGGTACTCTGAGACTACATCGCCGCTGCGCGAGCTCCTGAAACAGGACGCGGTCTGGCAGTGGACCCCGGCCTGCTCCGCTGCTGTCCGCCAACTCAAGACCCAGCTCACCTCACCACCGGTGCTGGCATTCTTTGACCTGGAGAGTCCGATGTTTGTCACATGCGATGCGTCTAACACAGCAGTCGGGGCGGTGCTCTCCCAGATCCAAAGGGGCACGGAGCGCCCGGTGGCGTTCGCTTCTAGGTCACTAAACACGGCCGAACAAAAGTACTCAGTGGGCGAGCCCGAAGCGTCTGGCATATGTACTTATACGGACGCCATTTCACTCTGAGAACCGACCACCAGGCTCTCACTGCCCTGCTCGCCACATCGGGATCGGGTCGCAAGCCGCTGATGATCTACCGCTGGTCAGAGAGGCTCCAGCCATACGACTTCACCACTCTGTTCACTCCTGGCAAGGAAAACGTCGTGGCGGACCTGCTCTCTCGCACCAACCCTATCCCAGCACTCGATACCCCAAACCTCGACCCAAGGTCTGACTCAAGCCGAGACGCGATGGAGTCCGAACTCATTCTCATGCTCCACGCCCACTCCAGGCCTCTGTCTCCTTGGAGGACATACAAATAGCGTCAGAGAAGGACCCTGCACTCTCCCAGCTCCGTACTTACATCCGGAAAGGGTGGCCCGCGAAGGTCCCGGAGCAGTTGGCACCCTTTCACAGGGTCCGGGATGAGTTGACCTGTTGGAACGGCGTCTGCGTGGCTCGGGGGCTGCGCACAGTCATTCCCAGTGACCTCAGGCTACGTGTTCTGGCCATGGCTTACGAAGGCCATCTGGGGATTGTCAAGGTGAAATGCCGCTGCAGGGACCTGGTGTGGTGGCCTGGCATAGACCGTGATATAGAAACAATGGTGAAGGACTGCACAGCCTGCCTGGTTAATTCCCCAGCGTTCCTGATGATAGGCCGGGAAATACAGCTTCCTCTGAACCGGCTCCGGGCCCCAACGGTCACCACACCAGGGGCGACACCCGGCCACAGCACCAGAGTCACGGAGATGCAGCGTCAGATGAAACGGCGGTTCGACAGGAGTCGGAGGGTGAAAACACCTGCACTCACAACGGGGGACTGGGTCCGGATTCGCCGGCCTAACCGAGACCACAAACTACTCACATTCTGGTCTGCACCAATGCAGATCGCCAGCCACTTTCAAGCTCACTGATGGATCACGGTGGCATGCTAGTCGTCTTCGGAAGGTGGCACCGCCCTCAAACGCCGACGCAGGTTTGGAGGACACAGCATCCATGTTTGAGGACTGTACCTTCCCTGATGAACAGCTGCAGGATGCAGCCAGCCACCCACCTGAACAGCTGGAGGCTTGACCTGGCCCAGAGGCCCGCCCAACTCGTGTGCGGATGAAGCCGAGGCATTTGAGAGACTATGTTTTAGATTAATGTCCGGTTCGAGTATCGCCGGTTGGTGACAGTATATTACAAGTGTTATGACGGTAACCAGCATTGACTTCATCCAGTTCATGTAAGTTTGATTCTTTTGTTACATACGCTCCTCAGTGATTCTTTCAAAAGGGGGGATCAATGTTATGTACGGGCATACGCGGGGACAGCCCTGTGAAAAGGGTTGGGGAGAGTGGACCCCGGAAGTGGGCGGGAGTTGTGACGTTGCGGTGTTGTGGTCCGCAGACGTGAATAAACGAGTTGATCATCACGTCGTAGTCCGGGAGTTATTCTGACATAACACGCGCCACTATAGCTAGATGAGCTATATCTTTAGCTATGTGCTAGGCTATCGCGTCCACCTCTGAGACGTTCTCTCGTGTGGTGTCGCCTCCATTATGGGCTGTTGTCACTTGTTCAACCTTGCTTCTCACTTTGAACTTTCAGCACAGCGTGGTTGTGTTGTTGGTGGTGAAAAAGAAAAGGTTGGACGCGCAGTTTTGGGTGGTTACAACGCACTTTGTAGTTCGTGTTCTTTTGCTCAAACATTGTCTTTATGGAACCCAAAACATTTCCAAACGACAGATGTCGAATTTCTTTTCGGGACAAGCGCAACAGGAACAACTTCAACTAACGTTACTTCGTCTTTGTCACGATCCGTCTGTTTGTTGTTGCAGCTGAGTGGGCGTTTCCTCCGGCGCTCGTTCCCGTTCGCTCGTCACCTGGCCGGGAGAGACGCTCCCACGATCCGCACAGCTGCATCGCATCATCGCCCTTGATTACGGGCTACTTAAGCCACCGTCGCGGACCAGCCTATCCTGCCTTGCTCATGCTCATGCTCTACGTACTTATTCCTTGCCCTGATTACTCCGTGTATAGTTATTGCACATTTGTGTTTTGTACCTTGCTCCAGCTATTCTTCGGCTCGCTTTTTGTTCTCGTTTGTGGTTTGGGTTCATCCTTATCCGCTGGTGGTAAGCTGTTTTCCGTTCATCGATTTCCTTGCGTTGCAAGCGTTTTTTGTTATTCATTATTGTTTTCCTGGTGTGGGTTGTCCGCCAGCGTTTTCCGTTCTTGCCGACCTTCGACGGTTGTAATTATGGATATACCCTAGACTTTCAAATTCCTTACTAAATATATGGTTATAGTGATTGATTGATTGTGTCATAGACGGTCACAATAAACGCTCTTCAATTCCACCATCTTTTCGTGTCAGCGTTTTTAGAGTCCACCTTCCGCCTTCCAGCTTCGGCTGGAAAGCGACCGTGACAGTCTTCAGCCGTGTCATCCGCTTCTGGATTTGAATTGCCAGCTATGACGCGTCGTCTGTTTTCTTCCTTGTTCAGCTGAGTGGAGTCACGTGACTACAGCCGCTGTAGTCGTTTTAAAGGGGCATGAACATAACCGCAGACAGAAAATACTTCTTTTTTTTTTTTTTAAACATCGAGTTTACCGACATGGACAAAATTATGTCGGTCATTGTATTACATTTCGCTAATGGTAAATTTTCGGTTTATCGCCCAGCCCTAATATTAATGTCTTTGTGTGCAGTGTATACGTAATCTTATCATTGAGGACATAGTCTTGTTTATCATTTGTTCCAGTCACTGCAAAAGAAAAACAGGCCCAAAGCATTACGTTCCCACCACCATGATTCAGGTAAGGCGTTCTCAAGTGAGGAGCAGTATTGCGTTTGTGCCTGACATACCTTTATGGAATATGGCCAAAAGGTTCAGCCATGGATTCATCAGCCCATAACACATTTCCCATGTGTTAGGGAATTTTTTACTGCGGTCGGGCCGGGGTGTAGGAGCAGATTGTGTGTGTGAGAATAATGTTGCACAGTTTATTGCTTGGTTTTTGGTTAATTGATGAGCAATTTTATTTAGGTAGGAATTTTCCCTTGCATCGTGGGTGTTCTAAGGAAGGAAACAGTTTTTTTCATGAGTGCAACTTTTGGCAATTTTCACAGATATAGGTTAAATCTAAAACCAGGGCTGCTTCATTAAAAATTGTAGGTGGTGCAACTGAGCCATTTTGTAAATATTACACAATTAAATAATAAAAACAATTGAGAAATAAAATAAAAATAAAAAATGTTAAAATGATTCGGCCAAGCTTGATGTATCAGCAAATTTTCATGTGATTTCATGCATGTTTGGCGAAATGCGCACTGCCACAGCACAGCGTTCCATGAAAGCTCACAAATTTCATGTTTTAACACCATTAAGTAGTGATGGGAAAATGAAGCTTCAAGATGTTTCATGAACCAGTTGTTGTATTTTTGACTCCACTAGATGGTACTGTTGGTTTAAATAAAGGATTTATAAAATGGCAAATCACTGTGCTTTCAGCCCAATGTTGAACAGAGAGCGCCAATTACATGAGTCCAAAAATCCTACAACTGGTTCATGAAGCAGATTTGAAGCTTCATTTACCCCTCACTACCGTTAAGCTCTAAATACTCTGCGATGAAATTGTATTTAATTTCTTAGATAGTTTCAGGACTTTAATATCACCAAACGTGTTAAATTTGGGCATTCCGTATCAACTTATAGTAGCTTTAATTGTCATGGTGAATAATCGGATTTTGCAGCACCCTTTGCTGAAAAGTCACATAATTCTGCGTAGTGCATAATCAATGTTTTGTCTGACATGTGTCTGACAAATTTTCAGTTGGATTTGTTCAAACGGCTCTGTGCAGGACACTAAAAAGTAAACAAAATACATTTTATTCGCCGTTAGGTGGCGTTATATATAACAGAATACTATCATCTAATAATCTACCAGGTATTCTTTTATCTGAAACACGGCTAGGTACAGATTCTCCTGTTACTCTTACCGAGGCTTGCTCACCAAATTGTAACTTTTTATTTTCTACCAGGGGTGGTAAAAGAGGAGGCGGAACTGCATCAATTTTTAAAACTACACTTATCCCAAAGGAGAAATATTTTTAACACCAAGCCTTGGTTTTTAGCAGTCCTTCTATTCTCTGTGTCCCTACAGACCTCCCCATCAAGTCATTATCATCCATCCATCCATTTTCTGTTCCGCTTCTCCTCACTAGGGTCACGGGGGTTGCTGGAGCCTATCCCAGCTATCTTCGGGCAGTAGGCGGGGGACACCCTGAACTGGTTGCCAACCAATTGCAGGGCACACAGAGACGAACAACCATCCGCACTCACACTCACAGTCATACCTAGGGGCAATTTAGAGTGTCCAATTAACCTACCATGCATATTCTTTGGAATGTGGGAGGAAACCGGAGTACCCGGAAGAAACCCACGCAGGCACGGGTAGAAGATGTAAACTCCACACAGGATGGCCGGTGCCGGGATTGAACCCACGACCGATGCTGTCTCTCACTTTGCGGCCATCGTGCTAACCAGTCGGGCCAAGTCATCATCAATTTTACATTTCACTGATAACAGAATTTTAATAGCTGTTGATTTTAACGTGCACGTAGACGACATCTCTGACCCACTGTCCAGAGAACTGCATGCATACTTTTATTTCCCGTCATTTAGATTATTGTAATGCCCTGCTCTCTGGTCTTCCCGAAAAGAGTATTTCCAGTTTACGATTACTCCAGAATTCAGCCACACGGGTTCCGAGGAAACCAGAGGGCTAAAGTGAAGCCCTTTCTTTCCTATAGCAGCTCTTAGACAAGAGGAGTAATGTGTTACACATCAAAGCTAGATTACTGGATTGCACTTTACTTTGGAGTCAGCCAGTCCTTCCTCAAGCGCCTCCAACAGGTGCAAAATGCTGCCGCTCGCCTTTTTAACTGGAGCTCGGAAGATGGATCATTTAACCCCAATCTTGGCCTCTCTTCACTGCCTACCAGTGCACTTTAGAGTTCACTTTAAGATACTTCTGTTCATCTTCAAAGCTTTAAATGGCCTAGCCCCAGCGTACTTCTCTGAGCTCCTCCACCCCTACGTACCTGCCCGCTGCCTCAGGCCTGTGGACCAAATGCTGCTGCAGGTGCCGAGGACTAGGTGGCGCCTCAGGGGGGTTCGTGCCTTTTCTGTTGCTGGTCCTAACCTATGGAATGAGCTCCCATTAAATGTTAGGCAAGCCCCCTCTCTATCCACTTTTAAAACTCGTTTGAAAACACATTTTTAGGCTTTAGCTTTCGACTCACCACGAGACTGTCGCTGTTCTGCTGTTCTTCTGGTAGCTATTGTAAATGTGTTTCTGTGTTTCAATTTGAGCTCTAATTTCCCGCTAATTTATATTTCACCATATGGATAGCGCTTAGCTACAGCTCCAGCTGTTGTGAAATGCACTATAGAAATAAAGTTGTATTGTATTGTATTTTATAAAAATCGCTACATTGGCCCCCGTGTGTTTCAGGAATGATTGAAAGGTGCTTTTATTCATTTTGAAATGTCTTAACTGTCTTGGGCTACCTTATTAATCTCACCTGCTTTTATCATATCAACCTTTGCGGGTCCTGATGTCCTTTGGCCTTTTAATTATTCCAAGGGTGAGAACTAGAACACACACTGAGGCTGCGTTCAGCCATTCTGGTCCTGCCAGAGAACAGGTCCACAGAGACTGCTGATATTTCTAATAGGAGGCTCAAGACACACCTTTTTAATTTGATGGATTTTAAATGATTTGTTTTTCGTCTTTTCAATCGTCAACTAATCTTACTGTGTTTTAGTTATTCATGTTTTTATTGTTTTGTTTTTAGCGTGGTTGTTATTTATTTTATTTTGCTTATTCTGCTTTTTTGAATATATTTTAGCTCCAGTGTATCCTCGTGGGAGCTCCTTAGGCCCTGCGGACCGGGGGCCTCTGCACCATGTGTAAGGTCGACCCCGGTCAATCTGGAACGAGAGTCTCTGTGATGGTGCCGCTCTCTATGGCCGTGGGCTGTCATTCCTCTCAACGTAGATGAGCTCACCATGGGTACCCTGTCCTCATGTGGTTTCTCGTGCCTCGCGTGCTTGTGAATATATGTTAGTGTGTATTGTAGGTGCGAGGTGGGGTCTTCTTTTTATGTTGTATTTTGGATGTTTTTGTTGCACAGCACTTTGAGTTGCATTTTTAAAAGTGCTATACAAATAAAATGTGATTGATTAGATTGATTAATTGGTTTCATGCTTTATGTTGAAAAAAATATTAAACTAAAATTTTTATGCCCCGCCCCATCATATATTATTTTGAAAACTCCCTTTTTTTCCCTTGTTGTTCTTAGATGTCTAAAGTCGATACAGCCGATACAACCGAAATGATTCTTCAGAACAAGGGTGCTAAAGTATCACCTTAATAAAAATTTGACATTCAAAAATTCATAGGTTACATCCTGTTCAAATTAGAATATGGCTGCAATGTTTGTTTGTTTTTTTTGTTGTTTTTTTTTTTGGACGTCTCGGATGATTCACATGCCTGCCAATTTTCGTAGGCCTTGGGCCACCATACCAGGATAGGATTTTGTTTTTCCACCGTCCATAACGCAGCCATTTTGTATTCATCTTTTAGGACAACTTTGAAATATCTGAATTTTCACCAAGCCAAATAAATTTGGTGAGTTTTTGTGTATGTTTAAGTCCCCAAAAATGCAATTCGCTACTCGGGCCTCAATAATAACAATTTTAATGAAAGCAATAGGGCTTTTGCAGTGTTCGCTGATGGGCTCTAATAATAATTTAAAAAAATAATAATAATAATAATAATAATAATAGTCACTGATGGTGTAGTGGTACACTCGCTCGAATTGTGTGCGGACAGCGTGGGTTCAGTTCCCACTCAGTGACGGTGTCTGCCCTGTGACTGGCTGGCAACCAGTTCAAGGTGTAGTGTGCCTTTCGCCCGTAGTCAGGTGGGATAGGCTCCAGCACCCTCCCGCGACCCTGTACAGGATAAGCGGTGTGGATAATGACATAATAATAATAATAATAATAATAATAATAATAATAATAATAATAATAATAATAATAATAATAATAATAATAATAATAATAATAATAATAATAATAATAATAATAATAATAATAATAATAATAATAATAATAATAATAATAATAATAATAGGGCGGCATGGTGGCCGACTGGTTAGCACGATGGCCTCACAGTGAGAGACAGTATCGGGCGTGGGTTCAAGCCCGGCTCCGGCCATCCTGTGTGGAGATTGCATGTTCTCCCCGTGCCTGCGTGGGTTTCCTCCGGGTAATCCGGTTTCCTTCCACATTCCAAAAACATGCATGGCAGGTCGATTGAACACTCTAAATTGCCCCTAGGTATGAGTGTGAGTGCGGATGGTTGTTTGTCTCTGTGTGCCCTGCAAGTGGCTGGCAACCAGTTCAGGGTGTCCCCCGCCTACTGCTCGAAGATAGCTGGGATAGGCTCCAGCCCCCCCCGCGACCCTAGTGAGGAGAAGCGGTACGGAAAATGGATGGATAATAATAATAATAATAATGATAATTTCTACAAAAACAAGCAGGGGTCACTACTCGGCCCCTTTCCATAGATACAACAGGGACTTTGCAGCAGTCGCTGCTTGGTCCCTAATAATTTCTACAAAACAATAGTGACTTCTACAAAGCCAATAGGAAGCTTGTAGTTGCTATTTAGGTTATAATTTAAAAAAATAATAAACAATGTTCTTGTGGACTGTGAATTAAACAATACATTTCAAATGAAGCCATCAATGAATAATAGCAAGGAAAACAAGCATTCAAACGACAACCACACACTGTACTAATGGGCCACGTCAAATTATGTGGTTGGCTTGATTCAGCCCATGAGCCTTGTGTTTGACGTATGTGACTGTGTGTTGAGTTAATATCAAACTAAAATGTAATAATGAAGATATAAAAAGAACTAATGTAAGAGCTGTTAATTGTATTTTTATTTTTGTAAATTTGCTTCATTTTCCCATGAGGGAGTTTCTGAGTGGTAACCATCCATCCATCCTCTAGACCATTTTTCATTTTCATTTTCAGGGTCACGGGGTACTCTATCCCCGCTGACTTTGCGCCAAAGGTGGAATACCCACTGGACTGGTTGTTAGTCAGTTGCAAGGCACGCATAGAGATAGAGAACCAATTACATTGTGCCAATGTGCCATCAATAACTAGTGGCATTAGGATATCACAATAACATGCAGGGTCATCACTTTTCAGGAGACCAAAAAAAGGGTTTGTTCAGCCATTAAAAGCTTCGACAAAGAAAGCAAGGAGGACCTACACATGAGGTTTCGGCCCATTGCTAATGACGTTGCATTGGAAGGAGAACGGGGCTGTCGTTGGTTTTTGAACATTACGTGAGTGCAGGAAATTTTGAATTTGATATATTGTCACTTAGATGATGTTAGAATACTTGGAATGTTTGTACACTTCCTGCCATGCGCTTTGTTTCCAATTGCATTCTGGTCTTGAGTATTTACAAGTGAGTATTTACCATAGGTGCAATGCGAAAGGTCTTAATCTGTGACATCGTCACAGTCTGTGGCACATCAAGGATTTGTGGAGTGTGAGATTAGGGCTCTACGTCGTCATAAATCTCTACGTCCCAATTCAGATGTGTGGTGGCGGGTGGCCAGTTGCTTTTTGTGGTCTGTGGACATTTGGGCATACATACCTTTAGCTTCTTAGGTTCGCTCTTCTTTTGGCTGGTAGGTTGTAATTTTTCCATATCTTAATTTTTTTTATTAGATTTTTTTTTAAGAATTAAGATGATTCATTTGTGTTTTTTATATGTCTCTGCTATGGATTTCTAGGATGAATTACTGCATACCAGACATTTATGAGATGGCTCACTCTGTGGTTGGGGAATACCCAATCCAGGGTGGTGGAGAACACTGCCTGTACACAGGTGAAGGACCAGGGTATGGACACTGTGAGCCGCAACCTCTTCATCATCCGCCGTGCCTGGAGCAGGTTTGGCCATTGAGCCAGCACTATAATTGTTTGTATAGTGGTGTACCTTCCGGTTTAAAGAGTGACTTCTGTCACATGGAGATCCCGCTCAATAATTTTCATCATCACCCTGAGTATTCTACTGAGATTAAATCAGACCTCTCACATGTACAGTGGATGCAAGGACCACACAAGAAAGGTATGATACCTGGATAGTGATCGCTGGTATATGGGGTGATGAGAAATGCTTCACGTAAAAGTGTTGCTTATATTGTCATTTTCTGTTTATTTCATCTGCCTCATCAAATATTTTTTATGTTATTAATTAGGGATGACTCTTTGATCATTGAATCAATGATGTCTGGGATTTCCGATTTAAATCCCAGCATAAATCCAAGTCCTGGCGCGATGCAGCAGGATTCCTTATTGATTGGATTATTATTGATTGGATGGAGAGGCAACAGAAGGCTCATGCAAGATAATCATGCACGTTCCATTTTGTAGTTCAAGTAGAATTGATCCTGGACCCTCAAGCAAAGTCCTCGAACCCTGTTGTATTGTTTCTCCTGTCTTGCAGTGTCGCTACTTTGTATATACTATATCGGATGTGAATTTGAGTAGTTCAATGACTTCGCAGACTCCGTGTGGCTTTGTGTAACGCTGGCGTCGAGCGGAATCTTTGTACCTCCAAAATCGTCACTTTTCAGGACGCCTCGATTTTATTTTTTTTTCAAAATAAATAATAATGATAACAAGTGTAGATTGACCGACTATAGACTTGTGGGAAAAAAATTACATTTATCAAATTGTGACAAAGGAGGTTTCATCCCGATGTCAGCGATATGTGTTGAAATCATACAACAGATGAATTTCAATAATTCTGCAAATACTTGTATAGGTAGACAGGCGGGTGTACTGACAGACACAGTAGATATAATGTACAGACAGATTCAGCAAATCATGGGTCTCCAAGTCTGGTTCTCGGGAGCCCCTATCCAGCCTGTTTTATATGCTCCAACCAACTTAATTTAAACTTTAAAATAAGCAAGCTTTGCACAAGCCTGTTAATAATCCCTCATTTGAATCAGCTGTGTTGGGTCGACGGGAAACCTCAAAAGCTTGAAGACCGGACTTGGTTGCATGGATGTTAATGCTACTACCCTTTCCTGACACTTCACATTTACTGTATTTTATACCTGCTCTAATTACATAATTCTTTTTTTCCCCAATTTAAAATGTGAGAATGTGTTCGTGCTCCCCAGAGCCGTGCCGTCCTCCAGAGCCCTTTGAGGAATCAGTATCTTTAACCGTTAAGTCATGACAGAATTTTGTTGCCGTATCGGTGTAGAGCTCTTGTGACAAACAGGTGCAAAATTGCTGCTTTCAGCCTAGACTTTTATCCTTGGGGTGGGAAGGGTGCCCACGGGTTGGCCGAGTCCATCTAAAAAATTACAATTTTAGCGTGCCATCTCTAATTTCCCCAGATTTTGACCAATTGTAACCATTCAAATATCAATCTGTTCAGCTCATTCGTATTACATTTTTCTTTTTTTTTTTAAAGTAAAACCCGAAATTAAAAATTTGGGGGTTTTAACCTCTAATTTTTACATTTTTGACAGATTCTAATTGTTCCAACTTTAAACTGTTCAGATCAATCCCATTTATTTTATTTATTCAATTTATTTATTTCCAAATGAAAGCTAAAATCTTTCGTTTGGGAATTTATTGTTCAAGGTTATTTTTTTAGAACAATTCAAACCATTTGAAATTTTAAGTGTTCAGTTAACCCCTACTCTAATTTCGTTTTTCAAAATTTCATACGAAAAGCGCAAAATTATTTTTTTCACTTTGTCTACATTTTTTCGAGCAATTGTTCCATTTTTTTTAACTGCTCAGCATCTCCCGTTTGCAATTTTTTTAAATTTCAACATATTTCCTTTTTTTTCTTTTTTTTTACCAGTTTGGAATGACGGGTTACAAATGTATGTGAATGGTTGTACCATGTGTTCTATAATATTTATTATTAAAACCATCAATGTTAAAAACATGTTAAATGTTTTTACAATATTTAACATTACTAGATCATTTACAGCACTAAGGAACTAAGGATAGTATGGAAATTATTCTTAACACAATTATTTAGTTTATACTTATTTATTGGATCTACGACAACTTGAATAAAATAATTATTTAATTCATCAGTTATATCTGTTATTCTAGCAATAACAATATTTTTATCAAGTATAAAATATTCATTCGGAATATAGTTTTTTTTTTAATTGTTATCTATTATACAATGTAATATTCTCCATATTTCCTGTACGTTATTCGTATTCTCTTCTAATAGTACATTCCCACTTGTTTGTCCTTGTGTAATATATTAATATATACAAGTTTTATATATATATATATATATATATATATATATATATATGAAGGGAAAAGGGGAAAGAAATTTAAGAAATAAACTTGCAGTACTTCCGGTTTATTTATTATTCGAGGATGACAATATTTTATTTGGAAAACTAATCTACGTTACATCAGACTCTTGACGCATGTCAAGATACTTGTTGTCTCGGTCACATTATGCTAATATAATAATATTAATCCCACAAGCTCACAAATGAGAACGACCAAGGACAAAGCCCGCTCTGCACAATTTGCGACGATCAAGTCTACAGTTGACGGTTCACAAAAGTTAGGGACTTGTATGAACCGCGGCGGGAAAAAGGTTGAATGACCTATAGTATGTCAAGTAAACAACAGAAATCATTTTCTTCTCCTCCAGGGTACATACCAAGTTACCTGGACAAAGATGAGCTCTGTGTTGTGTGTGGGGACAAAGCTACGGGCTATCATTATCGCTGCATTACCTGTGAAGGCTGTAAGGTAACCAACAAGTCTCTGAATTGATTGTAGAAACAAATGGAAGAATCTCAGCACATATGTGGCGCCATCTGCTGTCTAGGGCTTTTTCAGGCGGACAATTCAGAAAGATCTCTGGCAAACCTATATTTGCAAGTATGAGAAAAAATGTGCCATCGACAAAGTGACCAGAAACCAGTGCCAGGATTGTCGCTTCAAGAAATGTATTGCAGTCGGAATGGCTACAGACTGTAAGTCAAGACATATATTTGGAATTAAGTTGACCAAAAGCACTTCTCTGCAACAGGAAGCAGTTATGACATCGAAGATTTGCACACTTTCCAGCTACAGTGAATGCACTGAAATGTTGTCATTTTTATCCACCCCCACCCCCAAATCCTGCCACTGCCCTTCCAAACCCACAAGTGGTGTTGGATGAGAGCAAGCGACTCGCCAAGCGCAAATTGATTGAAGAAAACCGGGAGCGTCGCCGCAAGGAGGAATTACAAAAAACAGTCTTGGATCATCACGGGCCCACCGAGGACGAGTGGGACCTCATTCGCATGATTACTGAGGCTCATATGGCCACAAATGCTCAAGGAAATTATTGGAAGCAGAAGCGGAAACTCTTGGTGAGAGAGTCTCCTCGTCTGCAGTTCTCAACACCTTCCATCACCATGGAGGACTGAAAGTGCCAAAATTAAATCAATAAATACACCATGAAATGTTTAGATAAAATTGTCTTTAATCAAATGTTTTATTTGTTGAGTAAATATGGAATTTAAAAAATGTGTAATCAATTAAATTAAAAATTTGTCATTCATGAAACACTGCAATGCGGGGGACCATGAAATAGTTAATTAAACACAGGAAAAAAATCATTAAATACAGATATAATTAATTAAATACAGAAATAACATTACAGACTTTGTTTTTTTACAAATTAGCATTGGTAATTTGTTAAATTAATGACACATTTATTTATTTAATTCCCTATTTAATTAATAAATTCAACACTTAATTAATGACACTTTTATTTAAATATTTAATGGTACATTTATCATATTTATCAAATTCCATATATAACGAATGAATTAAACAATTAATTAATTAATGACAATTTCAGTTAAACATTTCATGGTGCATTTATTCCTCCTTAGATCACAGCCCCTTCCTCATCTGTATTTTCTTCTTCTGTGAAAATAAATTTTAAAAAAAATACACGTGGTAACTACATAGCATGTAATATTAACTTTTCTCTTCGTTCTTGAAATTACCTAGAAAATTGTAGAGAAAATAGACCCTCCACAAAATGTGCGGATAGGTACCAAGCCTGACCAGGAATAGCAGGGGTCACCCAAATAAAAATGTTATCACCTACATTTAGCTTAAACAATAAATATACCCCAAACTATGATTCCCAAAATATTGGGATGAGGCTCAAAAGATTTAGAAAAGAAACAAAAATGTTTTTTTTAAACGAAAAAAAAGGAACAAACCGAAACCTCAACGTATTTTATAAAACTAACCAAACCTAAATATAAATTATAGCAAAAATGTGCTTTGTTTTTGTCCTTGCAAATCAAATCAATCAGCTTTTGTGGTTCCTTTTTAAATGTACTGTGTCATTTTGAGGACTAGATGCCTGGACTTTACGGCAGTAGTCTGACATGCCGTAAACAGCAGCTACTGTGTTACTAGGGCAACGCCCACATTCATGCTCTGTTGCGGTTAATGTTGCAGTGTGTTATTTAAATCGTTTACTGATAACCTTAAATACTTATGCGGACATTGGATTACTTTACCTACTGTATTTATTTCCGCATTGCTGTTCATCCCTGCAGAAGAAGGACGGTCAAACGTCTTTCCAGAATTGTAGGTTACTTTACAATACTTGGTGACCTTTTTTTTATCTTGCACTTGACAAATACGCCATATATTCAAAAAAGTAAAACTAATACTAATATTAATAAAACCTAAACAAAAATCCAGCGTTATAGAAAAAATAAAAGCTAATAAAACCCCACAAAAAATGCTCTGAAAACCTATTTAAAATAAATTAAATTAAAAAAAAACCCTAGTGAGGAAAAGGATAAACGAATGAATGAATAAAAAACCGAACAAATGAATGTAATTAAACTATTTAAGTTTCAATTAGTGTTCCTGTCTTTAACAAAAGCATAATCATCTCTCTGAATTGCAATTTTCTCTCACTACTGTAGTTGTGCGTGTTGACCTGTTTGATAAGGTGGTTCTTGTCCTGTTTTCTACCACAAAAACACATTTTCAAATACTGTCTTGACCTATTTGCCATCTTCGTCAGTTTTGCATTTTTTTTCTTAGCTGGCTTGTTCCACTCTCTAGATATAAACTTCACAATGCCTGTTGATTATCCAACAGGTCGAGGAAACAATGCTTCTTAATGAAATAACGTGTAATTTATTCGATACCTCTGACCAGAGCGCGGCGAGGATGAAGGAAACTAAGGTATGACTTAACACTCAGTATGTAGACCTTTTAATGGAGTAATTGGAGCCCTTTTGCGCCCCAAATGTTTATGTGGCCCTTTTTTGATTCATGTTCCCACAACAGCCAAGGTCCTTGAAACAGAATAAATACCGCACAAGTAACTACAGTACACATACAATGCGACTAGAAAAACAGCCAAACCCGATGATTTTGTTGAACCAACATGACATTTAATATTTAAAGTATCATTAAAAAAAGTTACATTATTTTCCCTGGACTGAAAAAATATTCCGGTTCTGTTACTTCGGTTGGCTTCTTATGAAGCATAAAGCAAGTTCTGTACTGAAGTTCTCAAGCTTACCTGTTACATCAAACGCTATGGAATATACGATGGACATACTAAACACGCCAGGAAAAATATATAATTACGAATGATAACTGGTAAAATGTAGCATGACACATACTGTATTTTTATTGGTGGTGAATTCATGACTGATTGGCTGGTGGCTTCGGGTTGTACGACTCTTGCCAAAAGTAAGATGGTGTAGATTTTTGCTTTTCCGCAACCC
The DNA here is from genome assembly GCF_059441095.1 of Idiotropiscis lumnitzeri. Classification (NCBI taxonomy): domain Eukaryota; kingdom Metazoa; phylum Chordata; class Actinopteri; order Syngnathiformes; family Syngnathidae; genus Idiotropiscis; species Idiotropiscis lumnitzeri. The sequence goes on from NC_142406.1 coordinate 5,310,401, forward strand.
AAATGAGGATCAGCAGTATCCAAATTGATGAATCAATATTATTTGAAGTGAACAGTTAATGAGTTGAAACTTAAACCGCACTAGAATGGAATGCTGGAATAAACAAGACAGTCACATTAGGTTGACATGGTATTTTTCGGACTCACTTTTAACTATTCGGGAGTGCCGTGTTTCCCTGGAATTTTAATTCCGCTGATTGTGTTCCATTGTTTCTGTTACGATCCACTAAAATTCCTTTGCTGTCTTTTCAGCCTGCTAGTATCGGTCATTCATCCACGGTAAATACCTGTGAAGGAAATAAAGTGGATTTAGAGGCATTCAGGCAATTTCCAAAAATTATCACCCCTGCCATAACACGAGTGGTGGACTTCGCCAAAAAGCTGCCAATGTTTTGTGAGGTACGTGAAGCCACCAATTCAATAACATTTTATGAGTACAAAAAAATGATTAATGTCAATAATGTAATGGCAAATTATTGCTTCTCTGTATGTGCTCTGTGAGTGACTGGGGACGACGAGTAAGATTTACCCCACCTTTTGCCTGAGGTCAGCAGGGGCCGTTATTGCATCAGTTTGATTGGAAAACTTGAAAAAAAAATAAATAAAAAGATACACACACTTACATTACTTTATTGATTCATTTGCTTTAAAGAATAATGTATGGTTACTTTACAGATTATTTGATTTCCAAGCAAGTAAATAAGTGAGCAGAGATGGACACTCTACCCTATTTCGGCGGTTCGTCCGGGTATGACGAGAGGCTAATGACGGTTTCATAATTCATAAACATTATGTGAATGTGGGATGAATTTTTTCATTTTTGCCTGTTTATGGAACACAGTACTAGCCCCCTTAAAAGCTTCTAGATTTGTGGGTTTTTTTTTTTGTAATATTACATGTCTAATTTGTGTTGGACATGCAAGAGGTTTTGCAAAGTAAATAGTTTGAGTCAGGAGACCAGGGGTCCTTATAGGTCCTAGTCTGAAAATGCCTTCAGTGAAACTGGCGTGGTCATGTCGCGTCTCGTCTGTTGCAGGTGAGCGGTAATTAATTACTAAAGGAATTTGTGTAGATTGATTTATTTTATTTTATTTATTTATTTACTTTTTTTACTGTCTCTACGTTATTAAATAAGGTATTATCCACATTTTTAACACCAGGAGATGCTTTCTACCTCCAAAACAACGCCAAGCTTTGGTTACTGAGGATACCGGAACCGGTCTCAGACTCTTATTGTCATTGTTGTCACACAAGGCGAATTCACAGATGACCTCGGAATTGGGACACATTGTAGAGGAGGCAGTATTGATTGCACTTTATCTCTGCGCAAATTAAACACAACTTAAGATGGCTCTCAATTGCTTCTTCAATTGCTTCTACAGCCAGGGTATCGCTTCCGCTCGTTCACTCTCAGGTGAACTCTCAGTTCAAGGACCAGGACACGCAACAGCTCTACAAGATTTCATTCTGCTCCAAGTGCAAATATTTGAAATCTATACATACGGCACATGACGGGGTTAGATAAATCGGACGGACGAAAACCCACTTCCGACCTTGCTTAGACCGTTCTTTTTTTAAAAACTTCTCATCCTCTGTGCTACGTCCCAAATATGGGCATTCATCTGGGAAGGCCGGACGGGCTGTTTCGCCCCTGGACGAAATGCCCTTCTCTGTTAATGAATATTGTCAAGTTATAGAAAAGTAACCAATTACAGCTCCAGCTGTTATGAAATGCACAATATAAATAAAGTTGTATTGTATTGAATTGTACAATAAATGTTTTGCTTTTTAAAAGCAAAAAGAAACTATTTGTTTTAGGGACTGCGCACTAGAACTACTTCAAGATCATTTCTCTGTTCTTGTTAACAGCTGCCATGTGAAGACCAGATCATCTTGCTGAGAGGCTGCTGTATGGAAGTCATGTCATTGCGTGCTGCTGTCCGCTATGATCCAGAGAGTGAGACCCTCACACTTAATGGAGAGATGGCAGTCACACGGGGCCAACTTAAGAATGGAGGCCTGGGTGTAGTGTCGGATGCCATTTTTGACCTTGGTGTCTCACTGTCCTCCTTTAACTTGGATGACTCTGAGGTGGCGCTTTTACAAGCAGTTATTCTGCTTTCATCTGGTAAGTGCAATACAAATATGATGAGTAATTTTTGCATTCAAAATTTCAAACATTTAATAGAACTAAAGCTAAATGTATTTATCTACTTCATATTTAATATAAAAAGTGTATTAAAGTTGTATATGTATGATTAATTATAATTTTTTATATAATGTCAGAGGAAGTTCATTCTTCACTCTGATTATGTTGGTTTTCAAAGGTGCTGTGTTTCAAGGGCACCTCAACTGTATTCAAGATGCCAACCAGCGTATCTTTAAACACTAATTGCAAATATTATTCTGCTCTGGTTGCTTTTAGAAGACCTTTTGCCTCTGAGAAAGCTTCATCTGTTCATGCAACAAGGCGAGTTAGGACAGCACTAGTCTGAGACACGACTATTTATGTATAAAGTGTACAGTAAGTAGCATGGTCACAAGTCGAACAGTATCATTCTTTTGGAATACATTCCCTCTCCCAAACGCGGGTCACTGGGGTCCCCCTCTGGAGCCAGGCCCGGAGGTGGGGCTGGTTGACGAGCACCTGCTGGCTAGGCCTGCACCCATGTGTCGCCCTTCCCATGGGCTCAACACCTGTGGGAGGGGCCAAAGGGGTCAGGTGCCTTGTGAGCTGGACGGCGGCAAGAAGCAGGGACCTTGGCTCTCCTATCACCGGCTACAGAAATTAGCTCTTGGGACATGGAATGTCACCTCCTGGGAAGAAGCCCGAGCTGGTGTGTGAGGCGGAGAAGTTCAGACGAGATATAGTCTGGCTCTCGTCCACACACAACTTGGGCGCCTGTACCAGCCCTCTTGAGAAAGGTTTGACACTCTTCCATTCTGGAGTTGCCCAAGGTGAGAGGTGCTGAGCAGGTGTGGGTATACTGATTGCCCCCCGGCTTGGCGCCTGTACATTGGAAGTGGAACATGTTTCGTGCCTCCTTTGTTGAGGCATCGAAGCTGTGAACGTATGGTTGGTGCCTGTCATGGCGGCAACCCCCAAAACCATTGGTGGACACCGGTGATAAGGGATGCTGTCAGGCTGAAGAAAGAGTCCTATCGGGCCTTTTTGGCCTGTGAGACTCCAGAGGCAGCTGACAGGTACCGTCTGGCCAAGCGGAATGCAGCTTTGGCTGTTGCTGATGGTTAGACTCGGACGTGGGAGGAGTTTGGTGAGGCATGGAAAACATCTTACAGACGGCTTTGAGGTAATTCATGATAGTGAAGATGGAGTGCTGCTTATCTTGTTTGACACAACTTAACAACATTGTGTGGACATCTGGGACACTGCCTCTGGATTGGCAGACTGGGGTGGTGGGACAGGAGGGTTTGTTCCAATTCTGGAGGAATCACACTCCTCAGCCTCCCTGGTAAAGTCTACTCAGGGGTGCTGGAGAGGAGGGTCCGTCGGGAGGTCGAATCTCAGATTCAGGAGGAGTAGTGTGGTTTTCATCCCGGCCGGGGAATAGTGGACCAGATCTACACTCTTGGCAGGGTCCTTAAGGGTGAATGGGAGTTCAACCAACCAGTCTACATGTATTTTGGGGACTAGTAGAAGGCATTCGACCGTGTCCCTCAGGGTGTTCCGTGGTGTGTGCTTCGGAAGTATGGGTTACTGAGCCCTCTAAAACGTCTCTGTCACGTTTCCCCCTCTGTATAATGGACAGGCATTAGGAGTGTTTCCTTACACTTAGATACGTTTATACTGTGTATATTTGCATGCTTTTTATGAATGTCTGCTGCTAATGTTACACATTAACGGCTACATTACGCCGCCGACTCTGTGTGATCTATATCTTTGCTGCTGTAACACCTCAAATTTCCCCATTGTGGGACTAATAAAGGACATCTTTATCTTTATCTTTATCTTTAGCTCCGATGTAAGAGTTTGGTCCTCATTGCCGGCTGTAAGTCGAATTCGTTTCCAGTGAGGGTTGGACTCCACCAAGGCTGCCCTTTGTCACCGTCTGCGTTAATAACTTTTATAGACAGAATTTTTAGGCGCAGCCACGAGGAGGTCCGGTTTGGTGGCCTCAGTATTGCATCTCTGCTTTTTGCAGATGATGTGGAACTGTTGGCTTCTTCAAGCCGTGATCTCCAACTCTCACTGGAGCAGGATGTAGATCAGCATCTCCAAATCTGAGACCATGGCCCTCAGTTAGAAAAGGGTGGAGTGCCCTCTTGAGGTCGGGATGAGATCCTGCCCCAAGTGGAGGAGTTCAAGTATCTTGGGGTCTTGTTCATTGGGGTCTGTTGTGAGATCGACTGGCGTATCAGTGCAGAGTCTGCTGTGATGCGGACCCTGTATCGGTCTGTCGTGGTAAAGAAGGAGCTGAGCCAAAATGCGAAGCTCTCGATTTTACCGTTGATTTACATTCCTACCATCACCTATGGTCACGAGCTATGGGTCGTGACCGAAAGAACAGGATTTCGTTTTCAAGGGGCCAAAATGACTTTCCTCCGCAGGGTGTCTGGGCTCTCCCTTACAGATATGGTGAGAAGCTCGGTCATCCGAGAAGGACTCAGAGTCGAGCCGCTACTTCTCCGTGTTGAGAGGAGCCAGATGAGGTGGCTCTGATTGGATGCCTCCAAGACGCTGGTGAGGCATTCCAGGCATGTCCCACCAGCAGGAGGCCCCGAGGCTGACTCAGGACATGCTGGAGAGACTTGGGATCCTTCCAGAAGAGCTGGAAGACGTGGCTGGGGAGAGGGAAGCTTTGGCTTCCTGCTGAAGTTGCTGCCTCCAAAACCCGACCCCATGTACGTGACAAATAATGGATGGATTGATGTTTAATCCCTGATTTCTTTTATCAGATCGCCCAGGCCTGAGTAGCGTGGAGCGGATTGAGCGCTGCCAAGAGGAATTCCTGCTGGCCTTTGAGCATTACATCAACTACCGCAAACATAATGTACCTCATTTCTGGCCGAAGCTGCTTATGAAGGTGTCAGACCTCCGAATGATCGGTGCCTGCCATGCAAGCCGATTCCTTCACATGAAAGTGGAGTGTCCAACTGAGTTATTCCCTCCTCTGTTCCTGGAGGTATTTGAGGACTGAGTAGAGGATTTTGATGGGAAAAAATGTGTGTGTGTGCGTGTGTGTGTGTGTGTGTTTATTTACTGCATGTGTGAGTACTTGAATGCTTGTAATAGATGAGATATAAAATGTGTCACGTAATGCACTATTGCGTGTCACTTTATTTTGTAGTTTATGAGTAGTACTGTGATCAGTTATTTGTATTGGAATCACTGCTTTCTGTGTGAATAGCATTCTTGTTTATTGTTTTGTTTACTTTTTGTTATTGCTGGGGATTTCACCTTATTCTCTGATTTTACCATTAATCCTGTTTGTCTTGCTGATTGAACAGTAGAATAAATTATTTTTTTAAGCATCTGTTTATTGATTAAAACACATGTAAACACCATTCTTTTATGAGTTCAGCTCACTTGCCAATGACTGTTAACAAGTCTTTATTGTAAGCACCCTTCACACAGTGACTTAACTTTACTGAATGAGTTAACATGGCACAATTCTGGAAAGACGTTTGACCGTTCTCCTTCTGCAGGGGTGAACAGCAATGCGGAAATAAATACAGTAGGTAAAGTAATCCAATGTCCGCACAAGTATTTAAGGTTATCAGAAAATGATTTAAACAGTACAGTGCAACATTACGGAGCCCCTTAGGGGACATGGAAGAGAAAAAATAATAATTTGCGTTCCCTCGCAAAATCTTTGCGTTCCCTTGCAAAGTTGTTTTTTTTTCGAGTGAATGTTTATTTATTTATTTTTTTAATGTGCGTTTATGTACTTCCGGGTCAGGTTGACTACCCTTGCCTCGAATGCGCTGCTGTTCAAGAGACGACAGTACGTTGGAGGCGGCACTAATCATGGAGGAGGGCTTGGAACTGTCTTTCTCTTATTTGAAAACCGTTCTTAATATCCAGAACTGATTTTATTTCTTTGTATTTCAAGACAATTTCAAAGTAAAATTCAATTAAACTCGCCCACGGGTGAACACACTCCATCTTTGCTGCGTTTGTTTACACGGAAGATGACCCGGAAGTACATAAACGCGCATTAAAAAAAATAAACATTCACTCGAAAAAAAAAACAAAAAACAACTTTGCATTCCCTCGCAAAGTTTGCGTTCCCTCGCAAACTTTGCGAGGGAATGCAATCTTTGCAAGGGAACGCAAAGATTTTGCGAGGGAACGCAAAGTTTTTTTTTTTCTCTTCCGTGTCCCCTAAGGGGCTCCGTACAACATTAACGGTACCACCAAAACATCCCAACAAAGCATGAATGCGGGCGTTGCCCTCGTAACACAGTAGCTGCTGTTTATGGCATGTCAGACTACTGTCGTAAAGTCTAGGGCACATAGTACTCATATGACGCAGTACATTTAAAAATGAACCGCAAAAGCTGACAAGGACAAAAACAAAGGACATTTTTACGATAATTTATAGTTCGTTTTGCTTAGTTTTATAAAATATGATGAGGTTTGAGTTTGTTCCTTTTTTTCGTTTAAAAAAGATTTTTTGTTTCTTTTCTAAATCTCGTGAGCCTCTCCCCAATTTTAAGCAAATTGTAGGTGATAACACTTCTATTTGGGTGACACCTGCTATTCCCGGTCAGGCTTGATCCCAATCCTATCCTTTCAAGAAGGGTAACACGCGGCAAAGTTAACATCACATGCTATATAGTTACCACGTGTATTATTTATTTATTTTTTTAATTTTCACAGAAGAAGGAAATGCAGATGAGGCAGTTACGTCGCCTACAGTCGAAAAATCCTCATCCAAATAAATGTACGTCTCCTCATTCCCATTTCAGTCTCTGTAAATATCCCGACTGATGGTTTTATTCCATGCGATCTCGAGATCAGCAAAGAAGCGCAGTGTCCTCTCAGCATACGTCTATGGACCGCAGCTCGCTTGCACAGTTCCTCATTCTCATATAAATCAGCCATGTAGAGGTTAATCCTTTTGCCATGTTGAAGTAGTCAAAGGTCGGGATGTCCACATGAATTTTGGTGCCAAATGATCACCGTTTTTGGACGTTATAAGCTATGAAAGTGCAATGATTTCCAATGAAGAGTTTGTAATCAGTCCCTTCGATGAGGACTTTGTTACACTGCACACTAATAGATCTTGAAAGAATTCTCCCCACCTACAGATAAAATGTGCCCCATCCCGCTATATACAGTTGCTGTGTCAAAATTCACAGGCTGGGTCCTCCAAAGGACAATTGGCAGCCCGTGTAATTGGAAGCGTTCAATTTAGCCTCTGTGAACCACATAACCTGTGGGAAATTTGATCTTAATAGCTGTGTTCAAATGAATAATCTTCAGATTCTGAAAATGGTGATGACAAACTGTATTGGTCATTCTGTTTTTATTGTTTAATTAAAGAAGTCTCACAACACACAAAAAAAGCCTAGACATAGTAGTGTTTAATGCAGAAAAAGTATGACTGCAGTTCGATTGTCTTGTACTTCCATCTACAGTGCCTATAGAAAATCATCATACCCAATGAAAAAACAGCGTTGCAAGAAAGAAGACCTTTTTTAAAAAGTGTCATACAGTCTCATCTGCGCTCTGCACAAACTCATTTGGGAGATCCTGTTAACGTGGAAAAAGGTTTTATGGTCAGATGATACTAAGATTAAACGTTTTGGACTGAAGACCACGCGCTTCATGTGGCGAAAACCAAAGACGGGGAAAATGGATGCTGCCATGTACACTCTGCATCCTTCTGCGAGACAACTGACGATGGGCGGGTCATTAACCTTCCACCATGACTATGATCCTAAACACACTTGCCAAAAGAACAAAGCAGTGTCTTAAGGATAAGAATGTGAATGAAATGGCTTTGATTTTGCGCAGTGCTGCGGATGGCACAGTGCAATGCTGAGGGGGACGTGTGTGACCCTGGGGAACATGTCTTTTTCCATTGTATAACGACAGTGTAATTGCACATCCACTCCAGTAGTTGGCAGTGGCACTCATTGCTGTGCACAGTATCAACTGCGGTGCAGGTTTGTTTTGCCACGAAATTGCTATTATTTATAGTTGCGGCTGAGAGTGGGTGGTGGGGTAGGAGCGCAAGTTATTTTCTTCTTGTTGGAGGGGGGGGGGGGGCGTAACAGAACAGAGAAGCATTGATTTGGTGTATCGGGATGAAATCCTCCTTCCAGGCGGTTTTGGCCACATGTCCATTGTTTGCAGTTTTTGCGTTAATGACATCCTTCTGCTCTGTTGATTTACATGCTTAGAGGGGTTCCTCCTTACTGACACCGTTGTCGATCCTCAAAGGCTGAAGCGGTGAGTTTGAGGGCAATAAGCCGCTCCACTGTTGCTGCCTCCGTCTGTCTGACTCGCTCGTCATGGCCGACACCATCAAACACTGAGAAACTTGCTTCCAAACTCCCAACGACTCAGTTCGCCCCAAACTTTTTTGACTTAAACTGCAGTGGCCAAGTCGAGACTTTAAGCCACTGAGGCGCGACACCTGGGTAATTGACTCAATGAATTATCTTAATTGACATGCTGATTGTTACCGTCGAAATCTGTGCCTGAACACACCCTATCTTGGAATTAAATAAAATGTATATAAATCTTAACGGCTTTAAACTGAATATGCGGTCATTAGTTTTAACAACTGGAAATGTGTCCTGATGACTAGCTAGTTCATCAGAGCAGACGAACCAGCAAAAATTAAGTTGGATGCACTTGTGGTACAATTTTGATTTTGACAAACCCACCCAAAAATGAATGGTAGTGAGAACGTCTGCACAAGAAAAAAAAAAGCACCAGGAAAGCATGTTACCAAGTTCTTTAATTTTTTTAAGATTCAGAGACATGAGCTCTAACGGTAACGGTGCAGCTGCAGGGTGTTACGTCGCTTCCAGGCTGCACGACGGGAACCTCCAATGGTCTGGTGGAACTTGTGACCCTTGCCCAGGCCACGGCTCTTCTTTCCTGCAGAGGTCAGGCCACGCATCTCTCTGTGCTTGTGCACAGGCTTTGTGATCCATTGGGTATCTGGGTTGCGCCTAATTGTCTTATGGAATGGGTCTATCAAAATCACCTCAAAGAACTTGTAGGTGGAGTCCTCACCCACCCAGTAAGAGTTCAGCACTCTCAGGGCACCACAGTGACGGCCGGCACGGCCCTACAACAACAAAAAAGAAAAGGTTGGTCACAATACAAGACCAAATAAAAAAAAAGCACACCAACAATTTATTGAGACAAAAAAAAAAACTAAAAGAAAAAAACATCTGTCAACCATTATTTGGGAATCGATATGGGCCAATTAAAGTTTTACAGGGGTTTCAAAGAGTCAAGGTTCCAATAACTGCTAATATGTTCTGTCACTGGTAGTGGTGAAACGAATCATCAACAGATCCGATCTGATCACGGATTTTGAGTCATATTGAATAAATTTAAGATCAGGGGGGAAAAAAACTGTGGATTCAAAAAAATAAAATAAAAATGTGTAATTGTATATATCAAAATGCATTTTTTTAAACCGCAAGTTGCTTTACATTTCATACTAATGTGCATGTTTGTGGTCCATAAATATCAGATTATGTCAATAAAATCATTGTACCTTAGCAAAGCTCAATTAATTAAAATACATAATTTAAAGACCTAATACTCTGTGGTGCAAAATATGGCAAATATTATTGATGAGATCATGAATATTTAATATACCTCTGACATCAAACCACTTCGTCATGATGACGTCTGCCATTTATTTATGTGTTCTGTTCTGGGAGCGGCTGCTAAATAACAAATGTTGCTGCCGTCTTATTTTATGTGTAGATACATATTGATCGAAATGCAACTATTCTTTTCTAGGCTGCTGGCTCTTTGCCGTAACGCGGTTCTATCCAAACTTCTGTTAAATGTCGCCTCAACACCTAAGCACCAGAACTTTGCATTTCACTTGAGTAATTAGCACACCCCTTGTTCGCCTCCTCTGTTAAAACGCTATTTGACACGGAGGTAGTTATTTGTCACCACGGAGAAGATCCCCATCAATCATCTCATTGTTGCTGCTGTGCACAGATTTACATATAGTTCAAAACAAGTCTGTGCTGCTGCGGTGCAAGCAAGCTTACCAACTAGCATTCAGCCCTAGCATGGTTACTAGAATCAGAAATCCCTTTATTGTCATTGTACAGTGCGCAACGAGCATGCGTCGGGTGGGACCAAAAAATAAGTGCTGGTCGCTGAACGCCTCTTGAGAAAACATCCGCAACACTAAAGGTAATGGTTAGCTAAGTCTATTTTTTACATCAATCAGTGCACTTTTGGGTATAGCAAAGCATATTTCTTTGTATTAGACATAATATATTGTAGTGTTGTCTTTAAGAGTGAAATTGGCATTTTTTGAATTGATAAATGTTATCCATTTAAAATTTCCACATCAGAAATGTTAACTAAAAAGGCAGGAGGGGGGGGGGGGGGGTTGCAGTGGTATCCAAATCAGCATAGAGTATTTTTTTTGCTAGTCTCAAACAAATCGGGGTTAAAAATTTGGTATCTTTACAGTAATGCAGACATCATCAAAAAATATGAAAACCAATAAATGTCTGGGTGTTTTTAGTTGAAGCCAACACCGTTTTTACAGTGGCCAACCTAAGGCACACTTGAATAATCATGCTGTCTAATCAGCATCCTGATATACCACACCTGTGAGGTGGGATGCATTATCGATTATTATTTTTTTTTATAGATAGAAAAGGTTTGACATGTTATGCGTCCAGCACTCGGTGTACATCAGAGCCCCCAGGAATAAGGTGGAAATCTTGGATCATGTCTGAGTGTCAGTCAGCATGGGTGGTGACATACCTCAGCCGTGGCCTGCAAACTGCGGGCAAACTTGATCTGATTAACACCATGGTGCACTGGCTTTCCATAAGTGGCACCTTTGGGCACGGGGCGTTTACGACCACCACGGCGCACACGGATACGGTAAATTACATAACCTGTTTGAATGAAATACAAGAAGTTACATTGTGCTTTGCCAAAATCATGAACAAGTTCAAATGTTACATTGCTACTTAAGTCATTGGAATGAACAACATAACATTTGACTGTACCTTCAGCAAAAACGCGTATAATTTCACAACAAAATCAATTAACTCCACAGAAAACATACATTATTCTGGATGAAAAGGTGACCAATACATGTCATTTACCTTGTTTCGCCTTGTAACCAAGCCTACGGGCTTTATCAGGTCTGGTGGGTCTTGGTGCGCGGTGAAGGTTTGACAGTTGGCGGTACTGCCAGCAGCGCACACGAAGCAAGAAGCGCATCACATCTGACTGCTTCTTGCGCCACAACTCCTGCATATAGCGATATGCCCCCATGTTGTCTTATCTGTGAACAACAAATCCATTCAGTAAAGAAAATAAATGAATTCAAGAGTGTACCACAGCTAACTTCTTACTGTCATAATTATAATTCGACCTTGCTGCGCAATTAACCCGCCTTTATTCTACCAGAGCCATTGCATCAACTAATCAACACAACGGACAGTTTACTGACCTACAGGTCAATGTTATGCGACAACTGAGATGTTTGTTATTATTTGGGATTCTATTTACACGTGTTCACGTCATGCAGGTCTACTCTGGTTGGTTATAAATATTTTCTGCGTCTGTTTATACATATTTACATAGAGTGGGCTCCCCTCTGTTACCTCTATTAAATGTTTTTATTTTAAAATGAAAGCCTCGATGGGTGAGCGGCATTCTCCGCTTAGTGAGATATGGACTTACATCGTTGCCAACTAGCAAAAACATTAGCCTAATATTACTTGCAAACTTGCTGTGTTATGATGGCTTGGGGGAGAAGCCCAAACTTTTCCTCGCTGGAGAACAACTGCTGACCGAATTGTGCAAAGACGCTCAGTTATAACAGATCGGACAAAAGGAAAGAGAAAAGAGAAGTCCATCATTAAAGCTTGCTGGAAAAACAAAACCAAACGCCGCAGTTGTAGCATCAGTGGTCCAGTTGTATTTCTGTCACTGCCAAGTATGACAGCTGATTCTGTCTACTTATTCAGCTTCAAAACTGTGTAATAAACTAGTCTCTCACCAAATAAACATCACTGCATCATAAGATTCAAGAACGTAGAGACAATTTTCTTCAAGAAATGTATTTTTTCTGTATAAGCCTAAAAAACATCCATTGTAAAAGTCTATCCATCCTAATAGTCAGTTAAATATTAATTATTGATCATAGTTTAAACTGGACTTCTAGCGCAACAAATACATTTACACTTTAAGAGTACAAATTAACCTGCGGATTAAAGATAGTAATTTTATCAGTCTTATTTTAAACTTGTTTAAAGTTTGGTGCAACAGAAATGAAAGGAAAACCATTATTTAAACATGTTTTAAAATTAAACCGTGTTGGTGCAATCCGGCCAGTCATAGACAGTTCCATTGTTTTGCGTTTGAAATAAGGGGACATTCTTGTACTAGAGATAGCAAAACTTCCTTAATTCGTAACACTTTCACAAAATGTAAACAGTTTTATTCATTTATTAATGTTCTTTTTGGTAACACAGGTCTGACTGGGGGAATCGGATTTTTGTAACGTAGGTTACGATACGCTAGAAGTGGGTAGTAGATTAGAAGTACAAAAACAATTTTTAAAAAAAAACAACGCTTTCAGCCATAGAGCATCGCGTTAATAAAAAACTGCGATCCTCAGAATAACGTACGAGTAATATTTAATGCAAGTAGCGCCGCTTACTTACTATATGGCGAGAGCGTTAGCATCCACAAATGTGGTTCTAAGTCAAGAAAACAAACTCTCCGTCGTCAAATAATCAGCGCCACTTGTTCACAATTTCAACACACACACAACGGCTAACACTTGATAAAAGGATGCACACGTATAACACAAGATTTAGATGAGATTGTACTTATGGGAATGGCATTAAGCTTTGCTTACATGATGGCGTAGAAGCCGGAAAGAGAGCGCTCTAAAGCAAGCATGCTATTTGAACATGCTTCTGACGTATATCCTGTGGTGAATTTAATCAGGTGCACTACCCCCATCTAGCGGACTGGAGTATGGTTCAGCAGCATACTCGAGGTGAGAAAAATCTACCGTCAACACAATTTCTTATTAAACGTGTTTTTTTTAATAAATAAATGTAAAAAAAAAAAAAAAGAAACATTGTGTTGTGCGGTGGTCCTGAAATACAAACCATAAAACAAATAACGAAACAAAATAAGGTAATAAAAAACGAAAAACCAAAACACAAGAGCTAATCAAAAATCACTAGCAAACAAACACAAGGACATTTGTTATAAACAAAAAACAAAAACATTACAAAAGACGAAAACAACAGCAATTGAAAAATCACATACCATAACAAAAATATATATATTAATCACAAACCCAAAATTTAAAACACATTACAAAAGATGAAACACTTGCTGTTGAAGGATTGTTTCTCATTTTCTCGGTGGCTCAAATCCAACACAGTGTTTTCCTATACCAGAAATGTTTGGAAGGTGTGCGGGAAGGCAAGGCTAAGCACTCAAGGACACCTTACATGACCCGATGGAGTCCGGTTGGGTTGGCACAGTGAGAGTTTACAAAATAAAAAAATAAATGAAACATTTGAACAAAAGTGTTAACTGGATGCAATAAAGGGAAGCATTGCTCATGTTTCACTTAGCAGGTGTAGGGAAGCTTCATTCGGGGTTTTTTAGCTTCACTGGCTATATTATTCGTGTTATTTTATTAGTTCCACGTTATTCTTGCATTTATTCCAATTTAAAGAATGTTGTTACGTATTTTTGGATTTCTTTGCTACAATAAAGGCCACATGTATAAAGTACAAATTTTTGAACATGGTGACTGCTTACGGCCATACTACCCTGAGAACGCCTGATCTTGTCGGATCTCGGAAGCTAAGCAGGTTCGGGCCTGGTTAGTACTTGGATTGTAGACCACCTGGGAATACCAGGTGCTGTAAGTTTTTGCTACAGTCCCACCGTGGACGACTCGATTAATTGTAAATGGAAAAATTCTGATTAAAATTAAACAATGGATATACAATTGATGTTTTTAAATAATTCAGTTTTCAATTCAAATATTTAAGTTAAGCAATTCACATTCAAATCGATGATATTTAGATTCAGTTTCTAGTGGCACAAATATCAGCCCATAACCCCTGGCCTACAACTTGAAACTGCAGAACACTCACTACTCACCAGGGAATGTGCACGGTGTTGTGCACTTTGAAGTGTATGTGTTAAATTTGTTGCAGTTTAACGAAGCATTTGGAAAAATTGACAACGGATGTAGTGCGTTTCTTCAGCTAAACATGGCGTATTTATTGCGAACAACACATAGCACAGAAATACACCCGCCTTGACAGATTCTCTCTCTCTAGGAACAGAGATGTGGAAGACGCAAGCCCGAGCCCCATAGTCAGCGGTCGAGCGCCTCCCAATGGTACAAGCACAACATTACGCGACAACTGAGGCCATCGACTGTTGTGTTTTTAATCCTGCAAATAAGGATGCCACTACAGCGAGGTCCGATACTGTCGGCTTTATTGACATACGCTCAACCCCACACTGAACTGCGTAGCGCCCGCCCATTGTCCCAGCTCGGGCCAATGGACCATACCACAACATAAAGGGGGTGTATGGGTTAAACCATCACCACCCGGTATATACACACAGATCACACCACATCGACCGTTAACAGTATGGGACACGAGTTTTACAAATTTTAATGTTTTAATATAATATCCATTTTCACAATAATTTGGGATAAAATCCTCATCGATTAAGCCCTCTTGAATGGGGCACATCGCAGACTCAACTCGGGAGTGTTAATGTTCAGCAAGCAAAAACTTCCAGCGAGGAGGCTGACATTTTTTTTTTTTTTTTTTTTTTTTTTTTTTATTTTATTTTTTTTTTTTTCGAGGAGGCTGACATCCCAGCCTAGTGTGGTCACATTACAACGTCACATTGAGTGTTGTACGCATAGCCCGCAAGTGTTGTCTTCCTAAGAATAAAACAGCACGTTGTAATTACTTCGCCTGGAGCCATCTACTAATTACCACTTCAGTCTCTGCAAACATCCCAATTGGTGTTTTTACGTTGAGCATCCTCTCTGTGATCAGGAAAGAAGCAATGTGCCGCGTCCTGACAGCATAATCTATTTAGCTCAGCTCACTTCCACAGTTCCTCATTCTCATAATAATCAGCCACAGAAAGGTTAATCATTTTGATATGTAGAGTGGTCATAGGCAGGGATGTCCACATGAATTTTGGTGCCAATTAATCCCGTTTTTTGGACGTTATAAGCAATGAAAGTACAATGATTTCCAATGGAAAGTTTGTAAACCATCCCTGAAGTGACTCTAGCAGGACATGGAGAGAGCGGAGGGGTGTGTGGCCATATTCCGCATTAAAAGTTTTTCCAATCATCACTTATTTTATAATTTCTCCGAAGTGAATGGATAAAAAGAAAATGGCAACTAATTTCAGTTTCCTGATCAAAACATTTATAAACAGAGCTTGTTAGTGAAAAATGGGCCATCTTGGCAGGACCGATACATTATGTATTGTACTCCAGTTGAGTATACTCCTGAGACTTCTCAGGTAAACTGGAAATTGAATTCACTGAGAAACCAATACATTTGGGAGAATATTTTAAAATGTATCTGTGGTATATTTTGTTGTTGATGTGTGGGTCTGGCTCAGCTTCCCTCCGGACAGGTCGCAGAACATGGCAGAATTGGTGATGGAAAAAAAACTTCTCTGACAGCCATTTTGGTTAGAAAGAGATTTTATTTTCGTCACATGCCGATGTCAAAAGAAGTCTCCCCAAAAGGAAAAAGGGAAAGGTGTCCCCTCTCTCCGCCTTTCCCTTCTTATAGGGAATGGCCACACAGGACATGAATATTTAATTTTACCTTGTTGCATATGTATTCTCATTGTACTAGTCTTCGATTTTGCCCCCGAAACCCCCTACGGTGAGAGCAGATTCTGGTGGCCTTCTGGTGCCATCCAGCCTGGTACTAGCACCTCAAATGCTCCACACCTAAATACTAGTCGAGCCCCCCCCCCTCGTTTACATTGGAATTTCAACACAGAGACTGGTCACTTCTTTAGTCTCCAATTCCCTCATAGGTATTTAAGAGAATTGCTAAAATGTTCATAATAGTGGATATAGAAATACACTTCATATCCTAATGAATAAAATAAATTGGAGAGACACATACTTATATTACAACAGACTTCATAATTTTCGTTTGTTAGTATTATACAAAAATTATGTCATTTAGAGAAATAAAATCTTGAAAAATTGAGATTCTATTATTTTTTTCCATCAACCCAGAACTGTCGAGAAAAAACATGGTCCGTAGTTTTAATCTTTGTCTCATAAAAAGAGAATGAAAATACAAGATTAACATTGACTCACTGTGCTTCTTTTGTACTAATGCATAGGATACAAAATTCCAATAGCTCTGTACTGTATTTATGCTCACAATTTTTGGACTGACCTAAATCACTTTTAAATTCCATATTCAATTAAAAAAAATCAGTATTTAATTAATTATTTCCGAATTTAATATATTATTTCATGGTCCCGATTTCATTGTTTTGCCTTGACTTGATGAGCAGCCCAACCAGGTGTTAAGACCTGCACATCAAACTTTGATGGGCGAGTTTGACAGATAAAATAAATTCATGACAAATTGCGACACCATGAAATAATTAATTAAATACAGAAATAACTAATTAAATCCAGAAATAATTATTTTGATTTATTTTTATTATTTTTTTTACAAATAGTCATTGGAAATTTAATAAATTCATTACACATTTATTTCATTCCATATTTAATTACTAAATTAAACATTACATTAATTAATGACAACTTTAATGAAACATTTCATGGGTTATTTATTTATTTATTTAATTTTGTCATTTTCAGTCCTCCATAGAAATTACGTCTAGAATGGATGGATAATCTTTTCTAGCAAAAGCGACAGCCTCTCCCGTAATACACACGCCAGTCCGGTAGATGGCAATAATTCATCTGAAAGCTAGTTTGCCAACCGCCATTCTTCTGTGTGTGTTGGTGAACCGCGTTTCATTTACGTCCTTTGCTTTCTGAGCTGTCTTTATCCTGTCATTTCTCTTCATTGAGTGCGTATTACGCTACTGTATGAAGCATGGAGACAATTTTAGAGCAGCAACGTCGCTATCACGAAGAAAAGGAGAGGCTAATGGATGCTAAAACAAAAGAAGTGTTACACAAGAAATCGACAGTGAGTGTCCCCGCGTAATGCTACAATTAGCACAGCTAACTTCATGAACTCAGACAAGTCAATATGAACGGCATCATTGTTTAATGCTAATGTATTGTGTCAACAGTTGCGCGAACAAATCAATTCGGATCACAGGACAAGATCCATGTTGGACGTAAGTTTTTTTTTTCCTTATTCCATTTATTCACTCGCCGGGATGCCGCCATGAAACCTCTTAGCCACATTGTTGCTATATAAATCTCCGAACCAATCTTAAGCGTGGTAACCCATAATCTCACGTTTGTTTCACCGCTTTCTTTCCAGAGACACTGTAGCCCAAATAACACAGAACACATTAAATCTTAAGGGAAGGTGTTCTTTTTTTAAACCCGAGTTATAGGCAGAGCCTAATTGCTAGCTGCACGTTATATTGGTAGAAGTGGAACAAGTTATCATCACTAAGGAAGCTGTCACCTTGACAGCATTTTAGACCCTCACCAAAAAAACAAGTGGAGTCATGAAAATTAGTTAATCTCTACAATTTAAAACTAAATTATTATTAGTCTTAGCACGTTTTCAACACTACATGCAGGGTCTTTCATGTTTGTTAGTTTGTAAAGACTTATTGGAGTATGATTCTTTTTTTTTAAACACATCCATCCATTATCTGACCCGCTTCTCCTCACAATGGTCAAGGCCCACTGGAGCCTATCTATGGACAATTTGGTCCCGTTCAACCTACCATGCATGTCTTTGGAATGTGGAAGGAAACCAGAGTGCCCAGAGGATACCCACTCAGGCACGGGGAGAACATGCAAACTCCACACAGGAAGGCCGGAGCCGGAATTGAAAGCCGTGAGGCCATCGTGCTAACTAGTCGTACACCTTGCCGGCTTTTTAAACACATTTAAATGTAGTCATTACTTTAATATATTTTTATTTTATTTTATTCAAACACAGTGTTACATTTTCAACTACGCATATTGTTGCAATAGCTTGCAGTAATAAATAATGGAATATTTTAGGAATAAAAACTCCACCTCATGTTGTGAATACTTGGGCCCACTATGTTTCTGTATTTTCTCAAGTAACCAATCGCGTGGAACTGGTTGCGAACAAAATTGTGTGATTATTTGTAAAATTTGTGGCCATATTTTTTGATGCGTCTTTTGCCGGTGCATTGTAAGGAGGTTTGCATTGTAAGTATTTGAGGGTGAAATGTACCATAACTTTCAGACTCTGTTGTCAATACCAGGTAGCAATGACACTCCGAACCCGCAATGCTTCTCTTTATATAGCTGATGACCCGGGTCACTGCAAGTGCGCATGTGTGCCCTGACAGGCAAATAGCCATCAGGGAAAAGCAAGAGGCGCGGCTGTTTCAAGACGAAGCAATACGCCAAATAAATCAATCGCTAAATAAACGAATCGCCGACTACTTAAATTAATTGGCGACGATTTGGATCATCAGCCTCGTCGTGATTAGTTGACTAATCTTGGCAGCTCTACAGTATACACGTAAATAAGTGTGTACTCAAGCCAGAAAGAATGCCTTGAGCATTTTTGGGGCTCTGAGGTACTAGAATTACTCAAGGACCTGTTTCAGCCCTAATGCTATATCTACTGTATATTCTTATGATACAACTCTCCTTTCACTATATTTCGGAGTGCAGTAATGCCTTTCGTGTGTACAATTGATAGTACACTCGAAAGCTTTCCCATTTGCTAATGCAGTCATTATTTATTGTCTTATGTACACCAACTCTCTTTTTCTTTGTAGCGTTATATGGACGTGAGTGCCAATCTCAGAGACTCTTACGAAGACAAAGATGGGTAAGTCCTTGTTTTCCCGGTTTTATAAAACATTTCTGCTTTCATCAATGAGATAGTGATTGACATGTCAGACACTACACTGACACCTTTTGAGTTTTTTTTTTATTTTAATCTTTTTTTCCTACCACATCACAAACACAAGATGTTTCAAAGTATTCAGTGGCTAAACCCGCAATGACATGTATTACCAAAAGAATTAACTTGACTGTGGGCTGGAATTCATTTACTGGCTCTGTTTGTGGCGATCTTCCCTTCAAACAATTTAAGATGCATATCGCAGGTTCAAACGAGGGGGGGGGGGGTTCAGAGTTGCTGAGTTGTAAAGCATTCTGTCTACTATGATTAATGTTAAACAGAGCCCAGGGATTATGTAAATTAAGAACATTTGCTTTCACTGTTTTATATTCAGACCACAACTCCTAAAATCTCAAACAGGGCTCCAGACTACGTATTTTCTCGACCATAAGGTGCACCGTATTAAAATGCGCAGACTCAGTTACAGGTGCTATTTCTGAATTTAACACATGCATAAACAAAGCTGGGCACTTGACCCTTTTTTGCCGGTCAGTCCCCCGCCCTCTGGCCGCGTTCTCGCTACGGTTCACGCTTCAACCCTCCGGCCTTATTCATAAAAATTGTCGGTCCCAAACCCTGTTCCGGCCCCTGCAAAAAACAAAAAAGTGTACGTGCATAACGCCGCCGCATGAGAGTTGCTAACGGCAGGTTTATTTAAACATCATTAGCTGGCTAATTTACTATTCAAATTCAACCATCTTGATATTATTTAAGTGTTGAGTTCAATCATTATGCTCTCTGTATTATTGACAGTATGAGGAGGGATGAGCTTGCTGCCATCTCGGGGCCCAATGAATTTACAGAGTTCTACAACAGACTTAAACAGATAAAGGAGTTTCACAGGAAGCACCCAAATGAAGTAAGTGATCCGTGATTGGAGACGAAAATCAATGTAATTTAACTTCAATTTAAAAAAATTTTTTTTTTCATGATTTGTAATATTTGTATCCCTTTAGATTTCCATTCCAATGTCTTCAGAGTTTGAAGAGCTAATGAAAGCCAGGGACAACCCGAGTGATGAGGCTCAGAGTAAGTCTTGCCAGATATACTGCATTGGAACTGTTTTCAACTACATCCGAAACTTTTATAGCACTGACGGGATTAAGATGAGGCAACACCTCGAATAGGCTCCAGCTCACCCGAATCCCTTGTGAGGATAGGTGGTTCAGATAATGGATGGATGTGTCCAGTCTGTTTCTTCCAAGGGCCACATAAAGAATAATCACAAGGCCTAGTTGAACACAAGTGCATCTGGAATGAAAAAGACCTGCTTCTTTCATTGCCACCCGTTGTACACTTTGTGTGGGTATGCGTGCGTGCGTCTATGTGTCTGTGCATGAACCGTATTTTCCGGACCATAGGGCGCACTTTAAAGTCCCAAATCTTCCCCAAAACAAACAAAGCGCCTTGTAAAGCGACGCGCCCATTATATGGACTGAGCATCACTCTCGACCATCAACCCTTTTACTCATTGGGCTGTTCGCAGTGCATGTTAGCACACCCTGCTGGTCAAAGTCTGAGTCATCTTTGCTTCGAATTGACAGTGACTAATATGTTATGTGACTATGGTGTTTGGGTGATGGTGTAGGAGAAAGCTGGACAAAAGGGCAGCTGTCCACAATGTTGTAGTCTGTCTTATCATTTATGTTATTGCAAGCAAGAAACGTCCCAGGTTTAGACAAGAGACAAAAAGCCCAAAGCACAACAGCACATCTCTCTAAACAGCCATGTGATTGGCTGAGTCTGAGTGGCTCCCAAGAAACCATTGTTATTTTTATTTCTTTTGGGTATGTAGATGGCATGAGAGATACATGTTTTGTGTTAATCTTATTTCGTTGTTTCATTGTTTGCTTGTATGCTGAGTTTTGTTTTGGTTTTGATTTGACACCGTGACTCTAAGGAGTATGGTGACCAGTGAAGTCCCTCCCCTGACGTTGTCGAGTAGACGTATTGCCATGACACCTCTTATTGGTAAGAGTCAGTGTTATTGGCAGTGATTCCTAATAGTTACAGGACATCTGTCATTGTTTTGGGGTGATACCTCTGGCAGCGATCCTTTAAGGGATTGAGTCCTGGTGAGCTGGCATCAGCTTGCGCGAGCCGAGCTAGCTGCGAGCTGAGCTAGAGCGTAGTGCGGCGCGCCTTGTATATGCATTAAATACGGAAATGGCACCCTCAACTGGTGTTGCGCCCTTTGATGCAGTGCGTCTTATGGCCGTAAAAATACGGTATATGCATTTATATATTAGACCTGGGTCACCATTTAATTCTTTAATCACAATCGATCGGATCACGTCTTTTTGATTAATCACGATTATTGCACACAATCCCCCAAATTCTGAAGTAGTGTATAGCACGCTTCTTTTTAATGCATTACCATATCAATGAAAGTGGCTTAACATCTGTCGGGCTGAGACTTTTGACACTTTTGGTACCTGCCGGAATTTGTATCCCATGCTTGCTTGCTTGTTCGTTCGTTTGTTTGTTTGTTTTTGCGCTGGTGTAGTTAGTTTGCGTATGGACATTAAACAAACAAATTGCTGCAGACCTCGTGGAATTCACGGATGAAGAAGGATATGGCCGCTACCTTGACCTCCATGACTGCTACCTGAAATACATCAACCTGAAGGCAGCTGAGGTTCTTCTATTTTGTAGAATTCATTTTACCCAATTAAGCAAACTCATGCCCGTTACTAACCAGTTTACGTATATCCACCGCCTTCAACAGAAAATTGAGTACATCACTTACCTGTCATCATTTGACCAGCTGTTTGACATCCCCAAAGACAGAAAGAATGCCGAATACAAAAAGTGAGTATCATGCTAAAACTACGCGTGAAATGAAACGTAATTTCTATCCTTAAAGTGATTCCTATGTGAAATGAGCCCATCGCTCATCTACACTCAGGACCTATTTTCTTGAGATTGCCACATGCTGTTGTTGACCATGTTTTCATGTCTCCATGCAGGTATTTGGAGATGCTGCTTGAGTATCTGCAGGACTACACAGACCGGGTCAAACCTCTTCTTGACCAGAATGACCTGTATGACAAAGTGCTGTCCGACTTTGAGAAAAAGTGGGAGAGTGGCACTTTTCCAGGCTGGCCTGTAGGTCCTCTTCGTAATTGGTTTAAGTTGGTTAATTTGTTGAGTCTGACCACTAATGGTTATTTGAATTGCCTTTTTTTTTTTCTCATAGAAAGAGACAAGTAGTGCTTTGACACATGCCGGAGCTCACCTTGACCTCTCAGCTTTTTCATCTTGGGAGGTAAAAATAATGCAAATTATGTTAAACAAGTAGTTTGTATGTCACATATTTGTATGCAATTATTTCTTTCACACAGGAGTTGGCTTCCTTAGGTCTGGACAGATTAAAGTCTGCATTAATGGCATTGGGACTTAAATGTGGAGGGTGAGTTTGCCTTCAACACATGCCACAATGTCCTATTTATGTCTACTATAGTGAATGTTTATTTTGTGTCTTTGTTTCTGTGCGTGTTTGACAGGACTCTTGAAGAGAGAGCTCAGCGACTCTTTAGCACCAAAGGCAAATCTTTGGAGTTGCTGGATCCTTCTCTGTTTGCCAAGAATCCCAAAGCCAAAGGCCCTAAGAAGTATGCGTACCATATATTATCGCACGTGTTCAAATACAGTATTTGCTGAGTATGGATTCTTGATAATGCCATTTTGCAATCGCGCTGAAAATGTGCTTCATTTTAATCGATTATTAGATTCACAAAACATTTTTTTTTTATGGTTTAAGATTCACAATATGTTTTAGAGAATCAATTTTTCATTACTGACATTCATCCAAATGCATGTTTTTCTAACCGATTTCTCCTAAATGCAGGCTTTAACATAAGGCATTTCAATCATAAAATTCACTTGTGGTAGGTGTGCCGAGCGAGCTCAGATGGGTTAGCCAGAGCCGAACTGCGCCGAGTTTGGGAAACTTGATGTTTGACGGATGGCTTGATGCTGCACTCGTAGGGCGGCTGCCCAAGTGCCCAAGTGGAGTTAGTCATCAAATCATCATTGTCATAAGCAGCAGCAAAATTTAGAGGGATTAATTATTACCCTCTCCTTGCCCAAATTAAAGCGATGCTTGGATGATCTTAACATTGGCACTTGTATAATTGATTTTCATGTAAAAATGACATCAGTACTAAAAATGCCCCAAAAAAAGACTCTGTACTGATTTAAGGGCTTTTTTTGTGATTGGATTTACGACAAATTGGCACGCCTCCTTTCGGAGCTTGGCTTGTCATTTTTCCGGTCTCAGCGGTCTACGTCACTGCAGCGAGACAATTGTTGTAATATTGCCCACTTTCTCTGTTCAGTCGTCTAAAGCGGCACTGATCGCCACCGAAATGCAAAATGCACTTAACTCTCTCGTCCACTTCATCATAAAGCGTTCTACACAATAGTTTGGATTTATTGACATCAAACGAGAGCTCAGTTCCGCATAATCAAAAGTCGCTTCTCCACTGGGACAGGCTGAAGTGGACTAGAGAAAGAATGCGCACACGAAACCTGACTGGTTATATTTCAGATGTTTAGCTACGTTATAGCCATGTCAACTCTCAGAAGGCTGCCAGCAAGCGGATCTTTTGGGAAAAACTGGGGCTAATCCTCATCCAAAAATGTGCACGTCTCACTTTTAATCTCTGTAAATATCGTGACTGTTTTTTTTTTCTGCCCCGCACGTCCTGACCGTGATCACCAAAGAAGCCGTGTGCTTGTGTGCGTGTCATCCCAGCCTCATATACGTAGCTCCGCGGGTGCATCTGCTCACTTCCACGGTTTCTCATTCTCATATAAATCAGCCGCGGAGAAGTTAATCCTTTTGCTAACCGCACTGTCTTGCGGCGAGATAATTGCACTCGGTCAAACCTCGATTTCGATTTTTTCGTGGAGCCCTACTTAAATGATGCACATAGACTGTCTCAAAATTCACATCTAATATGGATAGAGTAATAATTTTGTATTATGACTCTCTACCTCATAATAATGTGAATGATCTCAATTTAAAGCACAAGAATTACATAATGTCACTCGCTTGCTGGTAGCATAGTGGGTGCTTCCCCAACGTCAGGAAGTTCAAGGCACAGTAATCCTTTTTCTTCATTATGTTTACAATTCCTTGAATTGCCCGACCCTACAATCTAATCTAATCTATCCACACTGTAAGTGCCCATGATTATGGCGACGTTTGTTTTCTATTCACTGTACCTGCAGAGACACCGAACGCAACAAGGAAATTGCCTTTCTGGAGGCTCAACTCTATGAATATGTCGAAATACTTGGTGTAAGTATTAGAATGTCACCAAATAATTGTGATTAACTCCTATAGTAGTCCAGAAGTTCATGTTTATTTCCATTTGTAGGAGCAGAGGCAGCTTACACATGAGAATGTGCAGAGGAAGCAAGCTAGAACTGGAGAGGAACGTGAGGAAGAGGAGGAGGAGCAGCTCAGTGAGAGCGAAAGCGAAGACGAAGACAACGAGATAATCTACAACCCCAAAAATTTGCCTCTGGGCTGGGACGGCAAGGTATACTCGGTCACTCTCCTATATAAAAGCAATGCTAAAATGGGTGTTGTTAAGAAAGTTGTCAGTTGGTTTGACCATCGCAATTGCAATTTCAAGAAATTCCCGACACCTGCCGAAAAGGGTGCTTTAGTTTTTCCAAGATAAATCGTATTGCCCCCGTTGAACGGTTTACATGTGGTCTGTTTCAGATGCTAAATTTTTTTTGTTGTATTTACCTTTTGTCTAGAACAGGGGTGTAAAACTGACCACACGGAGGAAAATCTATGACCAGACATAAAACAATTGGTGTCAATGATGCGCAGATTATCGTTATTTGCATGCGATCCTGGTGTTACCAGTAGTTGAATGTGTCATATTTAACACATTTATGTTTTATTTATGTCTTTTTTTCCCCCCCAATAAAACCATGACATAAGTTTGTGTTTTTCACCCAGGCCAATTCCATGTTCTTCATCTACTCATTTGAGCATTGCTTGTAAATATCAAGAATCATACTTTGAAAGAAAGGTTTACAGATTGACCGCAGCAACATTGAATTTTACGATGCATATTAAAAGATCTGATCCGTATGTTTGACACCACTGGTCTGGAATGACCAGTCTGCATTTGGGTTTTATAATTTTTTTGAAGGAGGTGTTCTCTTAATGTAAATCATCTTCTCTTAATGATTTACAGATTATGATAAAAAAAATAACCTCTGGACAAATGTTCCCATATAGTCACATATACTTGGTTTGCCCCTTTACGGAAATGTAACAAAGCGTGTGTGCCTTTAATTGAATTTCACGTGATTCCAAAGAATTTTTTTTTTCTTTCTTTGACTCTGCTTCCACTTTCCTTTCAGCCAATTCCATACTGGCTCTATAAACTCCATGGCCTGAATATCAACTACAACTGTGAAATCTGTGGAAACTACACCTACCGAGGACCCAAAGCCTTTCAGCGACACTTTGCGGTATTTTCTGTTCAAGAAACCATTCATACGTTGACTTTCCGGTAGTTGTTGTACGTCAAGGAATTTTTATCACATCATTGCCAAATTTGTTTACTGGCTGTAGAAGACAAATGGTCATTTTAAGCGTCAGAGTTTGTCTCAGTAAGTTTGTGGGGCGTGTCTTCAACTGCTTTCCACCTTACTGTAACAATATACACTGCGCACCACCAACACAATCTAATATTATCCAGCGCAAGTGCTGTGTCAAATATTCTACGTTTACGAACACAAGTCTTAGTTTTGGTTATGGATGGGTACCGAAGACCGTAAAAGAGAGTCGTCATCTCAGATGAATCTTATCACGTTCCTTAAAAAGTACAATCGTTGATTACAGTAACCTTTTTGAAGGCGACCTATTCTACTGCTTCATGATGAGAGCTCGATATAATATTTTGCTGACCTGAACTTGGTAATTGGGCCTCTTACCTGAGACAGTTGTCTCAATTAAATGTGTATCGACCACCGCTCGTACACTTTCTGTTGGCTGGGAAAAATAAATTCTCAAATTCTGTCGAGATTTTTTTTTGCTAGAAAAATAACATTTCAAAATAAAACGTTCGGCCTTCTGGTGGGCAGTTGATCGACATGGACTTGAGATCAATATGGGTGTGATGAGTGATGAGTAGAGGTCCGACAATGAATGAGTAAAAGAAACCTGGACAACCACGGTTAGGCCTGCGCGAAATGCCGTTTGAACATCGCAATTGCAATGTGCTTGTGCAATAGTCACATCATGGGACGTGCGTTTTTTTTTTTTTTGAAAACTTTTGGTTTGTTTCATTAAAGCAGGACGCTTACACTATGCTATACATTGTAGAGACTACACAGATTGCCGTGCTCACCCCCCTGCTAATTAGTCAACGTGCCCCCGTTTTAACTCAAGTATACTAACTATAGGATTAGACATTGTAAAAGGAGTACTATTTTAACGTTACACATATAATAAGGCTGTATATAACAATCTTTTTTTTTGATGATGCCAATTTTGTACTCGTTGAATGTAATAATCGTAATTATATTTCGATTTTTTTTTTTTTTTTCGATAATTGCACAGCCCGATGTATTCCTCATAGGCAGTGAATGAGTTAAAATGCCCTCTTGACGATAAATGGCTCAGCTGGTGGATGGATGGATGAGTTCCTTAAAATTAGGACTCACAAACGATTATTTTGCTGGTCGACTAATCACCAACAAGTGGTCGCAATTCGTCGACAAATCGGATCGTATGTAAATCGCTCCACAATCGCACCAGCAAGCGGTTGCTCTTTTATGACCATCTGTAGTTCAGAGCTGGAATTTTTCAAGGTATGTACACATGAATAATCGACAATTAAATTTCATATACAGTGACTGTTAACTCTGTAAAGACTGTCCCTCTTTAACTGTTTTGGTTAGGAATGGAGGCATGCCCATGGTATGCGCTGTCTTGGAATACCCAACACTGCCCACTTTGCTAATGTCACACAGATTGAGGATGCTGTCTCCTGTAAGTCCCTTCTTTGAATGAAAATATACTTCATGTAGGTATGTTAGGGATGTAACAATTCACTCAATCGATTTTTGATTTTCAGTTCCTGATTTTGAGTCGATATTTATTTTCTTTTTTTTTTTTAAATTGCTGCCACGCTTGTATGTGCACTCGTGTGATGCGCAAACGAAATGCATATTGATGTTTAGCCCAAGCGTCTAAAAATGTTTCATGCATTTTGAATGGAACCAAAAACTTTACACTATGCTGAGTTGCACTATTATTATGAACCTGCCTATAAATACTAAAATAAAATATATATATATTT
This sequence comes from Idiotropiscis lumnitzeri, assembly GCF_059441095.1. Taxonomy (NCBI): domain Eukaryota; kingdom Metazoa; phylum Chordata; class Actinopteri; order Syngnathiformes; family Syngnathidae; genus Idiotropiscis; species Idiotropiscis lumnitzeri. Next base: position 5,338,056 of record NC_142406.1, read on the forward strand.
TTTTTTATAAAGAAGGGACTGAAGTCATATGAATAAATTGAGGACATGCAACACGCTAAAGAAAACTAAAATCATCACTTGAATTGATTTTTTTTTTTAATTTAGTTTTTATTTTACCTGAATACAAAAGTTTTGCTTATCTAGTATGCATACCATCTCCACATTCAAAATGTGGTATGTGCCTAAAAAAATAAGAGGGAGAGAGAAATCTCGACCGTGATGCATATGAATACTCGGAAATAACATTGCTGTGCAAAACACAATTGTTAACCCATTTTTTTCCAACATTTTTAGCACCGTAAATTAGTATATTGTAAGGACCTAGGTTTGTTTTATTGTTGTGTGTTGCCATCAATGGCTTGTGGCAAATGCGTCATGTTGTACTTCGGGTGCTAAGATTTCCGACTTCAAAAACGCAACACGCGGAGAGTGGTGGCAAGTTAGCCCTTATGCTCTCTGTTTCAATGGAAATCCCGCGCAAATACAAACTATGTTTTGATTTTTAATGCATGTGAGTTCGCTGACTAATGGCGTCACAATCCACAGTAGACGCTACATTATGTTAGCGCACCACAACAGGACATCACGTCGGACGTTCCATCAGACGCACACGTTAGCCTGTGTGTGCTAACTACAGCTGGCTATGTCAGAAATTATGTTATTGTAAATTAAATCGGGCGTCAGCCGCAACGTTTTTCCCTTGTGAATGCTCGTTAATCACTGCCATGTTGCTATGAAACGGAAGTTTTCATCGTATTAAGTAGTCTGCAGTTTGTTTACAGCACAGACTTGAGACAACGGCGTTGCGAATCGATTCTTTTCTTTTTTTATATCGATGCATATTTTGAGCAGATTATATCGATATTAAATCGATTGTCGATGAATCTTTACATGCCTTATGTATGTATGTGAGTTATGTATGTTGTGCATCTCAAAAAACATTTTAAGAAAATAATAATAATAATGACTATAATTATAAAGAATTCAAAATATAAAAAGTGTCTCAATATGGCTCGTCCAGACATTTTCTGTCATGTTTATAAATGTCACTGTACATTTGAAAGAAAATGGCAAATTAAATCAAAATCGCCTAAAATCTAACCGAAATCGAATCTAAACCTGCAGAAATGCAGAAAATGTTTTTTATTTAATGTTCATAATTCATATGCACCAGCCCCGTTTGCTGTCTTTGTCGCACACTTTCATTGATAAAAGCAAACCCTTCCAAGTCTACGGATGATCACATGACTTTTTTAAACAAAATTTAGATTTTTTTTTTTTTTTTTTAAAGACACCATCCATTCAAATTGAATTTAAAATCTCAACTATATACCATGTATGAATGGTCTCAATAGGCCATCTTAAACCATACTTGGAATAAGCCGTACTTTTCATGATTATTTTTCTCACGTTCGATGAAGAGGTTGTGGTAGCCGTTCTGCAAGATGGCCATTGAAATTCTGCCCGCAAACTTCATGCTTACAAAGAACTTTGTGCTTAGGGATCGTGGATTTACATCTCAAACAACATGGTGGTGTATGTTTTAAGGCTCGGTTAGTTTTTCGCTGTCCCCATCCAGTTATTTGCGCGTCGTATGCGAAGCCATCCTGAAGCATCCCTAAGTTTCATTTGTTTTAATTTGCCAACATTCTTTCTCTAAATATATTTGACTGTTTTTTTCTCACAGTTGTTTATATTAGCACATTCTGAAATTGTTTCCATGAAATAACATTTCTACGGAGTTGTAATCCCTACATTCATCTTTTGCTGCCAGAACTGGCACTGGACCTACATATTCAGGAAATTACCCGATGGGTTTCAATTATTATTTCACATGCAATGTCATTAAACTGTTATTTTTTTATTGCAGTATAAAATGCATCTAAATATTTTCACTTTTATTTTTTTAATCTTCTTCAAGCAGTTCTTCATGAAATAAGTGCTCTGAGCGATAGACACATCAATGATGATCATAGTAATTGTATAAACCCAACATATTAAATATTTTTTAAAATTAGAAACTCTGATTTATTTGTATTATTCCTAAAATTTATCTGTGAACTTCAGCTGGCCCAACACAGTCACTTAGCAGCCCTGGGGCACTGTTGATGTAGAACCCAACTGCAACTTTTGCAACATTCATGATGACAGTAGATTTGTTCTAACAACTTATTTTTGTTCATCACCAGTGTGGGCAAAACTGAAGTCCCAAAAGGCCTTAGAGCGCTGGCAGCCTGACACAGAGGTAAGAATGGAAAACACTTATCATCCCTTGCATAAGTATTGAATTGGCAAGGTCAATTCCTTTTTGTTTTTTATTGTTTACAGAATATGTTTTGAGTTTCAGATCAAAACTCAACATTTTTTTACCGAGCATTTTAAATGAATAAGTGCTAAGATGAAGAGAGACAATAATCCAGAAGTACAGCTTTTATTTCTAGTGAGATGTGTTTAACTCACTCACTGCCATTGACGGATAAATACGTCAAAGATCCATTTTTTTTCGCTCGGCTGATAGTGAATGAGTTAACAACTCGGGACAGAGCACTATTTATTTGGGGCCACTCACTTTTCAAGTGAGCAAAACTATTGGAACAGACATTATTAAATTACCTTATACACTTAATATTTAGCATCATAACCCTGACTTGCAATAACTGGATAAAGCCTGTGACTCACTGACTTGACTAGACTGTTGCATTGATTCTTAATTTAAAATTAAAATCCTTCCATCCATACCTTTTAGGGCAGCCTTTTTCAGTTCTTGTTTCTGGGGATTTTCCCTTCACGCTCCGCTTCAGAAGTTAAAATGCATGCCCTTTGAGATCAGGTCAAGTAGTTGTCGGCTGCTAAATAGTCCAAATACTCCAAGCCTGCTGTTCCTTTTTTTGCTTTAATCCCCCGCTAAGGAGAACTTGCTGTGTTGGGTGCCTCTCGGTCGCAAAGACCGCAATGATATTTATTGTTGTCCCACATTGTTTTTATTTCAGCGCACTCCTTATGTGTTCAGAAGTGAGCATAACTAGCTAGAGCGGGTCACATATTCATCTTTTGATTTGGAATCCAAATGTGTTCAGTGTATTACAAAAAAGTAATTGACCTTGTTGTTCCAATGCTTTATTTCTTCCCAAGAGTGATGAAAATTCTCAATGGCTGATCTTTGTGTTTTTCAGGAAGAGTATGAGGACTCTAGTGGAAATGTCGTAAATAAAAAAACATATGAGGATCTCAAGAGACAAGGGTTACTGTAGATATTCAAGGTTCTTTTACTAAGGTTTTCATCTTTTTTTTTTGTATACTTTAGCATTTCGACCCACTTTCCAGTTCACATTTTGGAATTCTGTAATTTAGCAATTTTTTGATCATCACAATAAAAATCACACTTTGGCTACTTTAATATGTTTCAGTTTATATTTTTTTCTTCCCGATGACTTGAAGTGATGTATTTCAGTGGTGGGATTATCTGCATGTTCGCAAATTCTACTTAGTAAGTAGAATTCCACTTTTTGCTCTGACCTCTGTGAATAGCATGTGCATTTTTTTTTTTTTTTTTTAAAGAATGATGGTAATATTTGTTACTCTACACCATGCAAAAAGGCGTTGAGGCATGTCTTTTCAGTTTTGAAAATAATTTCAAAACTTTTTCCATCTTTATTTGACCTATAACCTGTTCAACTCAATCCAGAAACAACCTGGAATCTGAGTCAATTTTCAACTGGGATAGGCCCCTCCTCACCTGTGACTTTGTGAGGATAAGATCGATGGCTGGATGGATAATTTTCCCGCGGCTAGACCGATAATCATCTGGGCCGTGGCACCGATATTTGGCGCTTTGAAGCATATTGGCATCTTGATTCTTCCTGACAAATGATAAAAGATCAGTTTAAAATGATCATTTTTTGTTTTTAATTATTTTATGACAACTGATAGATCACTCCAAAACTGGGTTACTTTGAGGCTGTTTTTTTTTTTTTTTAATCCTCAAACAATGATAATTGAACTACTGAGCCAGTTATTGTTTGAATTTTAAAACGGAAATTTCAATTGTAAAAGAAAAAGACACTTAACTGATTGAAAATCTGAAAAGCTCTTTAACAAACATGCTTTATGGCATATGGACACAGTGTTGAAGATTCTTCAATTCAAACATTTTGATACCGATATTGTCACGATTTTCATGGCTTGCTATTAATTAGGACCCACTTACAGGCAGGATTAGCACTTGTTCTTACTCCGCCAATTCTTATGGAATTTGTGGGACACTAGGACCCAGCATCCACCACAGGTAGCAGAAATAAGGCCGCCTACCCTTGTTAAAAACCCGTGAGATTTCTCAAACTCACATTTGTTCTCGCCATCCGTGCTGGCAGTTGAGACCAATGGAGGTCTGAAGGTCCCAGTTAAGGTATTAATTAAATACCATTTTTTTAAAATTATAACTGGTACCTATGATTTTACTCTGACAACCAACTTCTTATCACTTTGCTTAAATACATGGTGAATGGTTGTTGCCTTAAACCCAAATTGACCATCTGAAGCCTGTTGTGCCAAACCACAAGACCAGAGTCAGGGCCTGCAGGGAACCCATTGATGATGAACTTCAAACTTTACAAACAGGGTGCTAACATACTGTAGTGACCCTTTGCCCTATCAAACGGGTCACTATGGTTACTACTGGCCTGGGTTGGTTTGACGCGTGTCCGTTCCGCTTTTTCCAAAGTAAAGTCATCCAATTGTCCGTCAAGTCAGCTCACACCATTCTCCTCTCCGTGTCACGGTCACGGTCTAAAACTTTTTGCCTCCCCAATAGTAACCACCTGGGTCTTGTTAGCCCATTGATTAAATAGCCCTGTGGCCAATGGATACCACACTGCACCCAAGTGGTGGGAGGTTTAAAGCAAACATACCTTAACGTAAAAAATGGCTCTTACACATACTGTGAATAGCACCCAGTTAGTCAAGTAATCAAGAAGTCACAAGTGTTCATATCAATGGAACTCAGTCCAGACAAGGCACTCCGCATTTTAGGGCGCCCCGTCTAATTAATTTTCAGACAATAGATTAGAAAGATATCAATTGCTAGTCTTGTAAGAGCCATTTTTTACGTTAAGGTATGTTTGCTTTAAACCTCCCACCACTTGGGTGCAGTGTGGTATCCATTGGCCACAGGGCTATTTAATCAATGGGCTAACAAGACCCAGGTGGTTACTATTGGGGAGGCAAAAAGTTTTAGACCGTGACCGTGACAAGGTGGAATGAATGGTGTGAGCTGACTTGACGGACAATTGGATGACTTTACTTTGGAAAAAGCGGAACGGACACACGTCAAACCAACTCAGGCCAGTAGTAACCATAGTGACCCGTTTGATAGGGAAAAGGGTCACTACAAGTCTTAATTTAGCTTGATAGCGATTCAGCATTCTCATCAACTCTTATCTCACTGATTTAATCCTAAAATAAAAATCAAATACCACTTTTTTTGCTTCATTAAAAAAAAAATATTAACACATAATGTTGTGCTGTACCTTAAAGTTTTACTCATTATCTCTTCCATGGAAACTGTTCCCTTTTCTATATCCATGTTATTTTTTCCCCTCATCATCCCAAACCTCTTACTGGTTGTCATGATCAATTTTGTCCCTTATGTTTTCCTTTTATTTTAAATTTTATAATAATTATTTTCTTAATTTTATGAGATATATGATATTTGAGAGGCAAATACCTTTTTTTGAGTAGTCCTCCATATACAACATAATTGTCTTGAATAATGCAAAATGAGCAAATGTGACACATTTCATTGTTTACTCTTACTTGTTCAAAAAGTTACATGATTCTTTAACAATTGAAAGCTTTTCTAAATTTCTAAAAGCTGCCATAGACAAATACAGAACGTTTCAATGAACATAAAAAAAGAAATTTGTAAACATTTTTAAACTACACATCCAAAAATTTAAAACAATACTAATAACAAAATAAAATGTAAAGGGGAAATGTACAAATTCCGTGGGAAGTAAAAGAATTCCATACAAGGGGAGTGATCATTGTCAAAAGTGGATTTAGCTGAACATGTCATCATGGTCGTTGTCAGACTCAGCAAAGTACTTGACCTCCTTCTTTGCGCGGCCTGGCCGGAATGGAGTGTTCGTAGCACCCTGACTGTTGCTGTCATTCTCGTCATTGGATGGAGGATTGTGAGACTTCTGTTCCCAATCACAGAAAAGAACACTTAAATTACTGATGCATTGATTATTATGAAAAGTTAAACATGGCAATTATAAAATTCTGTTTTAATTGCACAGTGATAATACACTGAGCCACGTTCACATTTTTGCAGTTTTTCAGTAATTCATTTAAAAAAAAAATCCACAGGCAACAATTAAACAGACTGCATGTTGATTATCCTGCCTAAACCAAGAAGTAATCTGTAAACTGACGAACAGATGGACAAAGAAACACTTGACTTGTGTTAAGAGAGTTGTGATAAATTCCGACTTTATACGGTCATGCCACCAAACAATCTGCCTAACGTAGGGATGGGCAACTGGTGGCCCGCGGCACGCTGAGTGGCCCCTTGATTAATTAAACGAGCTGTAAGCTATGAATTTCCATAAAGAGTTTATTTATGTATCCTAATACTCAAGTTCTGGAGGGAACAAGACCACCACCCCAGTTATCCCCCAAAAAATAGGTTCTTCCAAATCTGAGGTTGCATGTCAAAATAAAAGTCTCCTAAAATTGCCATATTTCAGTGTCCTCACCCCTTGCTTACATTTTTTTTTTAAATTAACTTTTATTCTTGATATCGTAACACCATACCAGTTTTACGGGACACTGGATCAGTAGTTGTACACTGCTGTCATCTTGGCCCCCATATTTCCCTATTGTCATTGAGTCTTGACTCACTTTTGTTTAAGTCAAGAGTGACATATAGTTTACTATAAAAATATTGCTTGAAAAAAAGTTAGTCTAAACATAATACATTACAGTAGTGCTACCGTGTGTGTGTGTATATATATATATATATATACAGTGAACCCCCGCTACTTCGCGGTTCACCTTTCGCGGGTTCAGTGCTTCGCGGGTCTAAAAAATATTCGGGGGCATTGTAGTTTCGCCGAGCGGCACAAGGGGGCGCTGAAGCGGTTAGACGGCCGGCGTGCGCCGAAGAGGAGAGTGGACGAAGAAGAGCAGGTTCCCCCGGACACGATTGGTGGCGACGGACACTATCGGGGGCGACGTTTCGCATGGTTCGGACCGTACCCGAACTGCGGCCGGCGTGCGTGGCAGTTAAGCCGAAGAGAAACAACTTCCGCCCGGGCACTCGCGCGGCGACATTTTGCTTCGTTCGGGACCGTGCGTGAGCTCCGAAGGAGACCGGCCGGCGTGCGTGTTAGTTAAGCCGAATAGGAGCACCTTCCGCCCGGGTACCGGCGGAGCGCGAGGCTGTCAGTTATGAATGAATAAATAAATAAATGAAGAATGCCACCTTTCATTTCACTGTCATGATCCGTGCCTGTCATGCCGCGTGTGTTTTTGTTTTTTCAGCTGTGTGGGCGTTCCTCCAGCGATCGTCTCGTCAGCTGCTGCGAGACGCGCTGATTACACTGACTATACTTTGATTATAATAAATATCTTTGTATCACCACCTTTTTTCCCGTGTCTGCGTTTGGAGAGTCCTGCTCAATCCTCCAGCTCTGCTGGAGGATCATAACATTCACAGGGCACACCGGACGGCGTACCAGCAGGTAAAAGTCGAAGTAATTAAATAAATACAAAAAGAAGTAATTGAATAAATACAAAAATAATGGCTGGGGAATAAAAAAATAAGTTTTAATAATAATTTTTTTTTTTTTTTTGTTATAACATGAATTTCACTCTCTCTCTCTCTACCCATATATATATATATTTATATATATATATATATTTTTTTAAGCATTTTTGAAGGTGCGCCACTACTTCGCACCTATATATATATATATATATATATATATATATATATATATATATATATATATATATATATATATATATATATATATATATATATATATATATATATAGGTGCGAAGTATATATAAGTATTTTATTTATTTATTTTTTTTTTGAAGGTGCGCCGCTACTTCGCGGATTTTCAGTTTTCGCGGGTGGTCTCGGTCCCCATTAACCGCGATAACCGGGGTATTACTGTATATATATGTATATATATATATATGTATATATATATGTATATGTATGTATTTATATGTATGTATATATATACATGTATATATATGTATGTATATATATATCTATATATGTATATATGTGTGTATATATATATATATATATATATATAAATACACACATATAGATATATATGTGTGTATATATATATATATATATTTCGGGACTAATAAAGATGATCTCATCTAATGTTTTCATCAATGATTCCAGATACTCACCCTGCCTGCCAGTTTTGCCAATTTCTTCACTGGACTATAATCATCATCCTCTGAGCCAGATGCCATTCTCTTTCTTCCTCTGCCTTTACCTGCACAGAATTGAGCAAATCAAGTAACCATTATGCTGCTGTGATTGCGATTCCTTATTGTCCGAGGAGTCCTTGATTTGCGATGGTTTCAACCAAGTGTGTTTTGTAGTTGTGAGTACTTAAAATGAATTTGGAAGGAATTGACTCTGATTGAACTACACCATATAGCAGGGGTGTCAAACTCATTTTTGTGGACGGGCCACATCGTAGTTATGGTTTCTCTCGGAAAGCCGTTACGACTGTGAAATGTATGATCAGATTACGTTATCACATACACACAACAAATTGATGGACAGCTAGTTTTGAACTCAGAAGCCAGTAAGTAATCGTTTGTTCAACAATGTTTCAATTTATTTTGAAAGGGGATGATTGGTAACAAATTAATGGCAATACCTCATATCTCAATGTTGTTAAAAGTGAAGAAAATGTGCTAGCAACAAGAAGTTGACACGCATGATTTGCCCTTTGCGGGCCACACAAAATGAGGTTGCGGGCCAGATCTGGCCCCCGGGCCTTGAGTTTAACACCTGTGCCATATAGGTTACAGACAGAAAGTGAGACTGGTGTCATTGGAACTGAACTCAGTCGTAAACTGAAGACCACCTGTGCTAGGAATTAGTGACTTTACCTGTTACTTTCTTGGACCCAGTGTCGGAGTCAGAGTCCCACAGTGATTTATCAGGTTTCTTTGTTTTGGGTGTGGGTGTCTTCCTAGGTTTCGGAACTGCAGCAGATGGCTTCTTAGATCCTAGACAAAGATGAAAGTCATGTAATGCAATGTGAATTTGCTGTCAGTGTTGGAAGGATAGGTTGAAGAAACCAAAGAAACTAAAAATAAGATGTAGGGTGGCAGAGTGAAGGTGGAGGAAACTTGAAAACACACTGAATTACTAAATCTTCTGCAACCAACTAAAACGTTTACAACGCTGTTAAAACCTCAAAAATGGCACATTATTTTCCAAGATAATCACCGATAATAATATAGAACCGGAAAGTCTTTTCAACCCCGATTTGACCTGTTTCGCCTTAATTCCGACTCACTCTCCTCAGAGAATTATGCAGGCCACTTCAGAGAAAAGATAAACACTATCATGCAATATTTTATCCAGTCAGAACACACTTGTGAAAGTATGTCTGCAGGGTTCGATTCCAGCTTCCGGCGTGGAGTTTGCATGTTCTCTGGGTGGGTTTTCTTCGGGTACTCCGGTTTCCTCCCACATTCCAAAAACATGCATGGCAGGCTGATTGAAAACTCGAAATTGCCCCTCGGTAAGAGTCTGAGCGCAGATAGTTGTTTGTGTATGTGTGCCTTGCGATTGGCTGACAACCAGTTCAGGGTGTACCCCGCCTACTGCCTGAAGACAGCTGGGATAGGCTCCAGCACGCCCTTGTGAGGAGAACCAGTATAGATAATGGATGGATGGATGTGTTTGTGTGTTGTCCATGTTGATTTTTGTCTGTCATTTGCAAGTAAAGTGTTTTTATTCATTTGTGGTGTTAAATTCCTGTTGGCATAATTGTTTTAGATACGTCTTTATTGTCCTCCAAATTGTCATCCAGCGTGAATTATCGTGTTTCTCTCTCCTTTATTTCCGTTTTGATAATGTCAATTTTGTTTGCCGTCGTCTTTATCCGTTCCCCGACGAGTGCCTTATTTGCTTTATTTATGATTTTTATTTGCGTTTTTGGTAGTGATAATGTTCTTGATGTTGCGGCTTGCCGGAGTTATTGCTTCTTCTGCATCTGACGTTGAATCTTGTATATGTGTGTGTGTGTTTTCTTTGGCATGCAAGCTTCTTTCCTCATCTCTCCCAGTGGTGGAGGACGACAACACTGTCACGTCCATATCTTAGGTTTGGAAGTTTCTTCTTTTCCAGACAAAAAACTTTTTTTTCCATGGAAGAGAGAATTCTATCAACTTGCTGACAATTTCTGCTGTCACTTCAGCCTTCGTCAGAGCTGTGTTTAAAAAAAAAACAGTTGGTGGATCCGGGAAACCTTCAAATTAAGGTTTCCAACCCTATCAAAATTGGCGAAAGAACTCCACAACATATTAGTCAATGAGGAGGAAGTATTAATATCATACGGTCATTTCATTATTCACAAAAACTCCAGTAGATGTAACACTACATATATTAACAGAAAAAAATTTACATTCAACTCAACAATATTCAGATTCAGTTCCTCGTGGCACAAATATCAGCCCATACATCAGGACGTTACACTAGAACACAAAAACAAAAAGCTGCACAAGAAAACAAGATATCACGGACCACTGCAGAAGAACAAATCTAAGGGAAAAAGGAGACAAGGGGAAAATCCTTACATCAGAAATTCAAAATACGGATGAAGGACGCCATTGAAATAAGACGACGTTGAGACAGAACGGGACCATCAATAGGGACTTCCGCACACCTGGGACACCATCCTTCAATGACAGCGACGGCATGGAGTGCAGTTTTGATCGCGTCGGGAAGCCTTATTTTGAAGAATTTTTTTTTTACGATGTCACAGAAGTGTGACAGCTGTGATGAAGGCTGAAGTGACAGCTGAAAATGTCAGTAAGGCAAGAGATTTCTGTCTTCACTGGAGACAAGGTTTTTTTTCTGGAGAAAAAAAAAGCAGAAACTCCAAAACTATGTTCTAGTTCTTCTTTCAGCCCGTGGTATTTCTCCAGCTTTTCATGTTGCTTTTTGCGCACAATTCTATCTTTCGGTTTTGCTACATCTATCACGGCTGCTGTCTTATAATGTTTCACTCTCCTTTATGGTTATCCATTTTATCTCCTTCCTGTAATCCTTTTCTTCTGTCACGCGAGCACAATTTTGTTGTGGTTTCATTAAAAAAAAACAGTATACTGTATGTGGAGCCTCAAGTCGACAGTTCTTCTGTTGCAGCATACCAGTACGTTTGGTGCTCGTTCGCTTGTTGTGTGGCAAACAAAAAGTCTTACCTTTACTAACGTTTGGCTGCGTTACTCTGTTTTCAGCAAGTGTGTATTAAAAGTACTGAAACTTTGAACAGTTGAAGTTGTGCATTTTGTTACTGTCCTGTGAAAAACACTCATGTTCATTTTTTCCATCGTAAAATAAAAAAAATATGTTAATGGGCTTTCCACATTACGTGAACATTGAGAAGAAAAAAAAAAAAAAAAACGAAAAACGGTCATCCATGTTTTTCACAGGACAGCAACGATTTAAAATTTTAGAGAATTGACTTTTAAAGGCTATAGTGTATTATTTTAGGCTTGTCCAGAAATATTACCCATAAGCCGAATGTACAACATGTGATATGACCTGCCATTTTGATACTAAATTCCGTTGCACTCTCTTATTTATTTATCTAATTTATATAATTGTCTGTATTATTGTTGTATTGCACTGGAGAGGGGAGCTCTCTAATCTCGTTGCACACTTGAGTACAATGACAATAAAGGGATTTCTAATTTCTAATTTCTACGTGCGCCATTCACTTGCCTTTCAACATGTGGCAGCCAAACAATTTGCGGACAGTTGGCAACTCCCGAAAACTAGTTTTCAGCAGGGCTGCACTGATTTGTATCTTGTGAGCGGCTGGCTTAAGAGACATTTCTTGCGTATGTTCTGCTTTGTGTTCAAGTTGACTGTAATGGAGTTCTCTTTACAAAGAATCACCTTACCTTTTTTTGCTCGCGATAAGCTGTCAAATGCAGAGCTGCTTGAAAAGGTGGAAAACTCTCTGTTGTCGTCATCACTGTCTGCCTTAGACTCGTCTAAAAGCATATAAACGCAAGCCAACGTTAACCCACGGTCATTTCTGTATACTGTCACGATCCAGTTAGACCTGGATAATAGATATACAATACAATCTAACTTTGTTTATAAAGCACGTTTTGACAACAGCTGCAGCTGTAACAATGCACTTTACATTGAGTATAGCATAAAATAGAAGTAACACAACAACAAAGATGGTGAAAGCAGTAAATTCAAACACAAATTAATGATGCTAACACATATAATAGTAGACACCAGAAAACAGCAGTACAGTGTCCGTTTTATGTTTGGTCGAAAGCCAAAGAATGAAAAAAGCGTCTTTCAATAGGGAAGGACTGGCAACAGAAAATTCTCAATCCCCTCTAAGGTGCCGCTTAGTTGTTGGCACCTCCAGTAGCATCTTGTTCTAAAAAGCCGAGTCTAACAATTCCCAGAAAGCATTATTTAGATGTTGGAGCTGTCACCAAAAAATCTTATAATTCGAGGTGGGAATCTTTGGGCGATTCGATCATAAAATGTTTCTTTAGGCATCTTTAATTAATCTGTTATGATGCACGTTTTCACAACACAATTTTCTTGTCTCATTGAGTAAACATTCACTTGCGATTTTTAAAAACACAATATGTAAGAAGAAACAAAAGATTCATTCATTCCCATTATATTCTATTAAACAGACGGAAATGTGTGTAAACTGAAGTTTCGAGGCTTGTGCAATGGTGTAATTAATAACCATTGCCTAAAAATTACCATACCAATATAAATAATATTTTGTCAAAAACAATCTGTTTTGGATTTTCAACATAAAATTAGATAAATGAACACAAAAACTACCAATTAATTAAAAATGTCCATATACTTCAGTCCCAGCAGCTCGAAAAAGTGCTTTGCTGATTTGAAATGTTTGTCAATAGGAAATGATTTCTCTTAGTTGCAAATAAAATACTCCTCCTGTATCCGCAGCTCAGCAGTACATTCAATCTTCAACAAAATAAAAAGGCTGTCCTGAGCTGCCTAAATGTATAATTCTGTAACTATGGCTCAATTGCATTTCAAAATTCCTAAGAAATGTAGTTCCTACTTACAGAAATATAAACTTCACAAGACAAAATGGTTGGCACAGAATCCCCTTGACAAAACATCCAATTATTATATAACATTAGAATCTGTGTGTCTTTCATTCATTACTTTTGTTTGGAGCACATCTGACCTAGGCTTCCACCTTTTCCACAAAACCTTACCGAGATGGCCTTTGTTAATGGCTTTGCCTTTTCCAATAATGTTTCAAATTGCTTTCTTAAAGAGGTGAAAACAAGTCTTTGTAAGTGAATGTGTGGATTCCAAAGGACGAGAATACACAACTTTGAGTGATTGATCTCATATGTTACATATGTGTGTATGATAAGAACTACAAAGTTCATACTCACCGCTGTCGTTACTCTTGTCTGAGAAGACAGATTTAGAAGAGAATATTGTGGCTGTCTCTTTCTTTTCAGCCACAGGCTCAGACCTAGAAAAGAAGGGTTATAAAGTACTCAAAACTGACATGTAAGGAGATGGCGAAGAAGGGAAAAAGGCAACAAGGAACCACAGATGATCCGAGTCTTACAAGCCCACTCAATAGTTAAGCTTTAGGTTCGTAAATGTAGCAAAGTCTTACATGGTCTTCTGGTTGCGGTCCGAGTCTTTGTCTGTATCAAAGTCATCTTCATCATGGTCACTGTCATGCTCCTTCATTTCAGATTCATTCAGCTGGTCTTTATCCGTGATATCCACAATGTCATTATCACTCGCATTACCATCCTCATCTTCCTCCTCTGAGAAGTCAAATGTGTATTTCGGCTTGGATGCTGAAAAGAAGAAGAGTATGGGTCAAACATAATTAGTTTTGCTGTGTTTATTGTACACTTATGACACTTGTCTGATTAGGTTTTGCATCAGACTTTTTTTTTTTTTTTTTAGACACCGGATGGTGGACCAGAATTTCCTAAAAGCCATCCGGAAGTCGGTTTTCATGGATTCCGCTTGGCCAGCCTGTACCTGTCGGCTACTTCTCAAGTCCCATAGGCTAAAAAGGCTTGATAGGACTCCTTCTTCACCTTAACATACGGTATCCCTTCCTCCCGGTGTCCACCAGTTGGTTCTTATGACCACAACTCTGATCGGATGCCTCGAACAAAACTCCCCAAATGCCAGAGCTCTGCTCAAACTGTCACTTCATTTAAATCTGAGCTGAAACAACAACATTGTTGTTTGCTACAGTCTTCTCATTTTGTTTTAATCCCCATTCGCAAGTTATCTATTAATTTATCTAAACTGATGCTTGTATCTAATTCTTTTAGATGATTTCTTCAGATTTTTTTTTTGCAATGTCTTAAGGTTTTGTTTCTACTTTTGGAATGCATTTAATGTTTGATGAAAAGCACTTTGAATTATCTTGCTCAAGAAATTTCCTATACAAATAAATGCCTTGCCTTGCTTCCAGTCTTCCGGTGGGACAAATGCATGTTCTCCCCTCGCTTGTGTGGATTATCTCCAGGTACCCAGGCTTCCTCCCACATTCCCAAAACAAGTTTGGCAAATTGGAGACTCTAAATTGTCCATGTGTGAATGTGAGCGTGAATGAATGTTTGTTCCAGGGTTCACCCTGTCTCTTGCCCAAAGTCAGCTGGGACGAGCTCCAGCTGACCCTAATGTGAACAAGTGGTACCAGAAAATTGATGATAATGCACATAATATTTATGTTGAAAATGGAATCATAATAAGATAAAATCCATGTTGAAATAATGTATATGATTAATTTTGAGAAATTATAAGTCACATTTTTTTAATGAGGGGATACGGAGTAGCGGGAGAAAACCCAATGCGAGAACATGGTACCAGCTGATATTTCAAACAGAACCTTTGACTGAAGCAGATGTGCACCACATGCATGTGATGACCTAATAATGGAACCTTTCTGTATAATCAAACATTTGTGAACGAATATCACACTCTGATGACACAATGCTATTTATTAAATAGTTAGTATGTAGTTATTCACACCAGACTGACATTTAAAAGGTAAACCATACCTGATGCTCTCTGAGACTTGGTCTCTCTGGGGACGATAGGCTGACCATTCTCCACATCACTGTCAGAATTCGAATCATCTTCAGACCATGGATTTCTTTTTTTCACTTTCTTTACAGGACTTCCTTTGGGTCCTGGTGTTTTTCTCAATCTGGGAACTCCTGCAGGTGCCAACAAATGCAACTCAAATGTCATGTCATTTCATTTTGTTTATGCTACACCCATTTCAAATGATGAACAAATCCATACTAACAAGAATAACAATTTATATTGAAGAACATACAAACTCTTTAAGCCCATTTTGGATTCATCAACCCAAATACCCATGTCAAATTTTAACCTGGTTCTTTCTTCTCCTTCTTCACACGTGGAGTCTTTGGTTTGACTACAGGGCTATCACCTGTTGCAGCATCTTCGCCCAAAACATCATCATCACCCTCCAGCTTCAAAACTGGGTCAGAGTCAACCTGAAACGAAAACATAGACACGTAAAGTGGCAGCACCTTGGTACTAATAGTTTCTCACAAAGATTTTCAACTCATGTTTACCAATTAGACATTTGACTTTCCTGCTTGATTCAAACATTTAATATGCCCATGGGAGGATAAATTGTTGGCAAGAAACAGAATACTAGGAAAGACCACATTGCGAAACATACCATGGCACTGTCAATGCTTTTTTTCATCAGCATCATTAGGAGAAGTGTTGGAAAAAATTAAAGCATTGTACCAAATTTTCACGACCACGCACATTCAAAAGTCGTAAATTTTCTCCAAAATGGACTGAGCGTTAGATAATGCGGTGTGCCTTCTGTGTACACCGATTGCCCAAATTTTTAAATGTGTGATTTTCATGAGCGCTCCACTTGACTGACAAGGAGCATTCCTTGCCAGCACACTGCTTTTACAGAAGATAAGCAGGCGCGACTGAGCATGCGGATGTTAAAGTGGGGAGGGTGGCGAACATAGCTTTACTAAGACTGGGAGGCAGCGCTGGGCGTATTACGCCACAGTTTGTGAATGGATCGTGGATGCTTGGGCTTGCAATTTCGTTTGAGCTTTCGGAATAGCCAGCATCATTTCTGAGGAGCCGCATGGCAAAGAGGCTGACTGACAATGAGGATGAGGAGAGGGAACCTGGCGTGGGAAATACTTCAATAAAGTACAACCAAACTCAGTTTTGCTCCCGGTGCCTTTTCAAAAACTAGATTCTAGGTATATCATCCTTGGTAAAGTAAAACCTGAGTATCCACACGAGTAGGCAAATCTATCATCGCTGTTTATCGTTTTTATATTTTGGAAAAAAATATTTAAAGAATTGCTACTTTCAAGAAATTAGGCAAGAAAAGATTTTGAATGACAATCGAAAATGTGGAATTATTTCAAGATTGGCACACCAGATGTTATCATTTCCTTTATTAGATTTTATTTAGGGCGGCATGGTAGACGACTGGTTAACACATCTACCTCACAGTTCAGTTTTGCAGGGCTTCCACCTTCCTGTGTGGAGTTTGCATTTTCCCCTGGTGCCTGCGTGGGTTTTCTCCGGGTACTGCGGTTGCCTCCCACACAAAATGTCTAAAGGTGTGATTGTGAGTGTGGATGTTTGTTCGTGCCCTGCAATTGGCTGCCAACCAGTTCAGGGTGTACCCCGCCTACTGCCCGAAGACAGCTGGGATAGGTTGCAGCTCCACCAAGACCCTCGTGAGGAGAAGCAGCTCTGATAATGGATGAATGGAGATTCAATTTGTAGTTGCATACCGTTATTAAGTGTCATTTAGACAAATGAGGGATTTTATTTGTCATGCCTATCTTATCGAAAACTCAAACTGGTATGTGAGAAATCTTGCACGTAAATGGAAGTGGCCTCACATGTGCAGTTGTCCACAAAACATATTATTTAAAATATAAAAATGTTATGGATTCTGAATAAGGCCAATAATGATGATGAATAATGATGTTACCTTCTTCTTTTTGTTCAGTTTCTTGTTTGCCTCCGATTTCAGCAGCTGAGATGGTGGATCCACCCTGCGTCCAAATGGTGACGGCATTGTCTCCTCTAGATTCAGCTTCTTTGCTTTGGGTTTTCCAACTTTACCCTTCACGAGTTTGATGACTTTCCCCAGATTTTGCTCTTCTCGCTCAAGTGCTTCAAAATTCTGAAAGAAAAACAAAAACAGCAATAATATATATTTTCTTTTTAACCACTGGACCTTTGTGCATGTAGTGACCATATCCAACCTCTGTGAAGAAACTCTCAGTTTAAAAAACAAACAAAAAAAAAAAAAAACGCACGACACAGTCTCTGCAGTCATGTCGGAGAGAGACAGATGCATACGTACGAGGAGGGGATTTAAGGAACAAGTTCATGTAGCCTAATGTAGTGGAGTAAGAGTACAGTTTCTTCTTCACAAATCTACTCAAGAGTAAGTTTTGGGATATTTAGTACTTCTGGGAGTACAAAATATCCCCAAACTTACTTGAGTAAATGTAACGGAGTAAATGTAACTCGTTACTACCCACCTCTGGTCGTAGCTTACAATGACAGCGTAATTAACTTCCAGTTTCTTTTAGTGACTGAATATGATTTCGGGATGACGTCGTATTAACGTTGGTGGCAACTGTGTAATGGCATGAAAAAGTCTTGACAAGGAAAACTGAAATATAAGTCAAGATACTGGTCATGCCACCATGCAGGCCAACTTCAAAACAAAAGCCGACAAAGGCTATTGCAAGAATATATTATTTTGTCAATTTACAACTTTATTATTTTCCCACCAATCAACTGCAGACCATGAGCGACCTAAACCATGATGTGTGATCTGTACAGTTCACAGATCAAAGAGTCATAAGTAGGAGGACGGTGTCTTCCTATTGGTCAATGCAGAAGAACCAATCGAAGGACGATATAGGACATGTCACACTACGCGGTAAGACTTACACAATTTCTGACATGCTAGACTGTCGTGGTGGTCGTAAAGCGTCCCACACACCAAACGAACAATTGTTGAGTATGTCCCACTACGCAGGTTACTATGCGTCAAAACAACTCAGAATTTGCAGCTCTGTGAAGGCACCATTCATGCTGAAAGGAACATAAATGATATGGAGCAATTATGCTGTCATCCAAGCAACATCTTTTTCAACATCCTTATTTCCAACATGCTTGAATCAATAAGAAAATGGCAAACTACACTTTGCACATGTGTTACAATATTGTAGAAAAAAAGTCCAAGTACTACAGTGGTCTGCCAGTCTCAGACCCTTTAAAATGTGTGGTGCATTATGAAGCAGAAAATACAACAACAGAGATGGTCTGTTGAGCAGTTGATTGGTTGATTATAATATTTGTTCAATCGGGGACAGTGTACATTAGTAAAAAACATTTGAATTAGAAAAAAAAATGACTACAGCCACAAGCCTGATTTCTGTAGCTAGAAAATCAAAATGGGCCTGTTTTTATGCCCAGATGCATGTGGGCGTTCTACAAAAATAGAGCCCTATGTCTCCTATCTGGCCTAGGTAAGTATTGGCAACCCCCCCGAAGAGCAAGTAGTTGGGGAGAGGGAAGTGTGAGCTTCCCTGCTTAAGCTGCTGCACCCGCAACCTGACTCCCCCCAAAAAACTGAAGAAAATTCATGGATGAATGGATGTCTTTTTTTCAGCCTGGTGAGATCAATCAAAAGTTAAATAATGAGCTGCAAACTGTTAAAACACTTACATCTAATTCTTCTATGAAAACTGCCAAGTCCTCCTTCCACAGATCGTCCGGAGATTTATCCTTGAGATTCTGTAGCTCTGCTGTCTGCACATGACCAAGAAGAGAGGAATAACAAATAAGTGACATACATACATAATATGAACAATTTTGGCAATTATATGCCAGTGAAATCCCACATGGGTTAAGGGCAAGGTTATCTTAGTTAACGAAAGCTAAGGAAATGACTACAAATAAAATGGAAAAAACATTTTTGCTAACGAAATACAATAAAAACGAAAATGCTTTTAAAAAAATGAAAACTAACTGAAAATACATTTTATGTTTATAAAACTAACTAAAACTAACTATCATTATAGCGAGAATGTCCTTTGTTTCATCTTTGGCAATTAATTTAATACACAAGCCTTTGGGGTGGATTTTAAATCTACCGTATTTCCGCTAAAGTCCTAAATTTCCCCCAATACAAACTTGTCATTTGACGCGCCTATTGTATAGACTGAGCAACTCTCTCAACAATTGAGCCTGATCCCTTTGGGGCATTGCAGCGTGCATGTTAACACACCCTGCTGGCCAAAGTCTGAAACATCTATGCTTGGAATTGCGTGTGGCAAATACATTATGTGAATACGTTTTTGGGTGATGGTGTAGGAGAAAGCTGGACAAAAGGGCATCTGTCCACAATGTCGTAGTCTGTCTTATCATTCATGTTATTGCAAGCAAGAAACATCGCAGGTTTAGACAACAGATTGCAAAAAAACAAAAAAAACACACTGCCCAAAGCACACCACTCACATCTCTCTAACTAGCCATCTAATTGGCTGAGGCTGATAAGCTCCCAGGAAGCGTCAGAACTGTTTTTTTGTTATTTTTATTTCTTTTGGTGATATGAACGGCATGAGAGATGCATGTTTTGTGTTAATTTTATTTCTTTGTTTCATGGTTTGTTTGTATGCTGTTCATATTAATGATTTTGATTTGAAACCATGACTCTAAGGAGTGTGGTGACCAGTGACATCCCTCCCCTGACGTTGTCAATTAGATGTGTTGCCATGACATCTCTGATCGGCCTGAGCTGAATTGCTGTTACTAACAGCTATCAGCAAGCGAGAGCTAGCATGCGCGGGCGAGCATGTGCAAGCTAGCATGTGCAAGCTAGCATGTGCAAGCTAGCATGCTAACATGCGCCTCGTAGTGCGCCGCGCCCAGTCTAAGTATTAAATACTAGTAATAAGTATTAAGCACCCTCAACTGGTGCTGCGCCTTTTGATTCAGCGCATCTTTTGGCCGTAAAAATATGGTACTTATTTTGATATTACTGCACAGTCATAGAAAGGTGGAACTGTCGTCTGGGAGTTGTAGTGTTTTTAATGTGTATCTCACAGAAGCGAAAGAGCAAAAAAAAAAAAAGAGCCAGCAGATGATGTCACTCCAAGAGAGGAGTTTGCGTGTGACTTTGGGTCGAGTGGCTCACCAGTTCTCATCCCGAAATGCAACGCGCGGTTAAAAGTTCTATCTGTTTGATATGAAAAAAAAAATTATCCATTATACAAAAAAATAGTACACTGTAAACATGGTTTAATACTTTTAAAAAATAATTAAATCCACTTTAGAAGTTGGCGACGTGGTAAACAGGGCATCCAAGTTTCATTTACAGTGTAGTTCTGTTTGTGTGTTTGTTTGAATTTTGTTGTTGTTGTGGTTGCATTTCTTGTACTTTGAACATTTGTGTTTTCATTTTACTTATATTTTATATATTCGAAATAAATACGAAAAAAAAAAGAAAATTGAATTAAACTGTATGCATGCATCTGACTTTAGAAGGGGTGTCATGCACAACACTTATTGTAATCTCTGGACTGTTAAACTGTATCCTATTTTATCAAAATCTTTTAAAAATAATATTTTAGTTGAATTTTTACTACAGAATAGTTACCATGGTGTTTTTCTAATCTCGCACACAAGTAGACCACCAATTTCTTTCAAAACTAAAACAAATACTAAACCTAAACTAAAACTAAGTGTTTAAAAAAAACTTACAAAGCCGTTCTGAAAACTAATTAAAACTAAATTAAAAAACTTAAACATAAAACAAAATAAACACCAATTATATTTAAAATTCCAAAACTACAATAAACCTTGTTAATAGGTATGGATCCCTAATGAAATAAAGACATTTCATTCCTTTTCCTTTTGGCTTGTCCACTGCAAAAAAAAAAAAAAAAACTTGAAAAATAATCTTGAAAATGAAGGTTTTTTTGTTTTTTTTGGAAATTTTATTACACAGCAACAAACGATGTTTAAGAAAGAAAAAAATGTTTAAACTTTTTTTTTGCCCAGCAAGAAAAATAATCTTGAAAAGCAAGGCCTGGAGTTTGCACTACTTTGTGCCACCCGCAAGGCTGCATTCAAAAAATGAAGACTAATAATGACGAATAACGTGCGATGTGTGGACAAGAAAAAATAAATAAATTACCTTCTGGTCTCGTTGTTTCAGGAGTTCCTCCACCTTCTCTTTCGTCAAGCACCATAAGGACATGTTGAGGATGTAATTAAAATTTGGCCCCGACGACGTACCAGAGTGCAATGAGCTGTCACTCTCATTTCCGTCATTATCATCTTCTTCTTGAGACTGTAAGAGTCCAAAAAATAAATAAAAATCACAACACAAATCCAATCTAGTTCATTTGAATCTGATTCAAATCAAATCGTGAGGTGTATATATATATACGCGTGCGGGCGTAGGCGTGTGTGAGTGAGAATTGATAAGTGTCACACTTAAACATGTATGATGCCAGTTAGTCTCACCACACAATATAGTTTTTCTGTTGACAGAGATAATTGTAAAAATATATATTTGGCCTCATAACCTATTAATATAAGATGAATATTTGATTCAAGCACAGCATTCATGTGGATAACCGTACCTTTTCTTGAGCCTTGTTCCAGGCTGCTACAGGATCAGACTCATAGCCTTTCTGGACCAACATTCGGATTAACTCGCGCTTGGATTTGTTCTCTGTTGGGATACAAAATTGATAAAATATCAGATTGAAGATTTGAAGATTTTCAAACCTCTTACCAATTGAAATTTTTCCTTCAATTTTCTCCAGAACAAAACGAGCTTGATTGGACAGTTTAGCTGCTTCAGCTCCAGAGCTGCCAATCAACCAGTCTTTTCGAAGTTTGTAGTAGTGCAGGCGCAGCTCAAAAAACTCTCTTAGAATGTCTTGGACTGAATCATATCGCTTTAGACAACCCATGTGGTCAAACAGAACCTACAAATAAACAGAAAGAAAATATTCTTACCATACACCACCTTCAATTCACAGCATCACTGACCTGCAGTGGATTTGGAGTCAAATGAATGTTTACCATGGAGTTGCAGGTGAGGCTGGACTGAAGCTTGAAGACTTTGTGGAGGCCAGCTGCTTCAGCCTGAGCGAGTTTTTCCTCAGACATGCGAACCACAAACTTCACGGTAGAATCTGTGTGGTACTCCTTATAATCGTTGATGAGTGATGGTGTTTTTTCGGTGCCCTGCAGCATCGGCTCCAGCACAGATTCCTTATAAGCCTGTATATGACAGAGGAGATGGAAATTATGTTCAGCACTTGTTCTCATCCATCCATTTTGTATACAGTAACTCTAATCTTGTTGAGATTTGCGAGAGGTGATTGGGTGGTGATGCCGACCAATGGGCCTGTACAAGTCAACACAACTTTATTTGCCGTACACTTCCTATTTATAAGAAACAAAAGCTCATGCTTTGAATAGCATTCATAAGCATTACACACACAAAAATGGTAGAACAGCTAAAACATTCTTTTTTTTTTTAACATTTAAACTGTTTAAAAATATTTGCCTTATTAATTTATATTAATAAATGTGAAAACCTAGATGCGTTTTTTTTCTTTACATTGATGGAATGTAAATTTACAGCAAGGCACAAAATGCAAAAAACTTCATTTGGACAAAATATTATTTTTTTTCAGATTGAGTGTGATTTTGTGATTCCGCAGTATTTACAAATTCTGGCGAAAATTCCCAGAAGTTGTGAGACTGCATCCTTTAATAAGGTGCGCCCTATGGCCGTAAAATACGGTAAAAACATTTTTTTTTATTATTATTTATTTTTACAATATCATGATGAATTCCGCATCAAATCAGTATCATGAGCTTTTTTCATATGGTTAGCCTCCCCACAATATTGACATAATTATTGTATCACGAGGTTAATATCGTGATAAGATTGTATCGTGACATTTGGATATTGTTACATCCGAGTAATTAGTGATGTCACAATATTAAAATTCTGTGCTATTGTTGGGACTTTGTTAAATAATGAGCCATTCTGCTTAAAATGGCTCCTTTTTGTTGCCTCCTGGGCTCCCCGTGTTGGTGTGGCTTCGCAATCAATTTTTGTGAGACATCTCACTTATGAATATATCGCCACAACGTCACGTTGTCTGGCAGGGAACAGTGGTTGCTGTTGAGATCTCTGCTTTGCCTTTGCCTTGGACATCACATTAGAGACAACACTTAAAATTTAGACAAAGAGAAGAAGAGCGCGAAGACGAAATAACCAATCTCATTGATTATTTGACATCACCTTCAAAGGCTACGCATTGACTATTCCCACCAATGGCATGGAGGTGTGCTACTTCTCACACCAGCGCAGAAGGTACGGAGTTGTTGACGTCTCTGTCAACGGATGTCGGATTGGTATATAAAGGCCTTTATACAGACGGAAGAAGGAGGTGAAGTACCTGTGTCCATGTTCGTACGGGAAGTTCTGTGATCTCGATGGTGTTTTTGTCAAGGACTGACACCTCTCCACTAACCAGGTACTGGTTCGGACCTAGTTCATGTATGACCCCTTTGAAGTTTTTATATCTGGGAAGCTTTTAGGAAAAAAAGGTCAGACAAATCAAAGTTGTGAAATTCAACACTTTGTATCGATAAAAAAAAAAAAAAAAAAAACTCGTTCTTGATTCCCATTCTTTGATCTTGACTATTTGTCCTACTAAGTGATTTCAGTACATAATTGTCATGTCATACATTTACGTCCAGTCTTGAACTAAGCTACTTGGCACGATTTCTAACGATTGGAGAAAACGCTACACAGAAAGCAAAACAAGAACATTTGTGAGGCTGACAAGGTCAACACATGCTCCACTGTCAGCCAAGCAAGCATAATTATTTGAAATTGCAAGTGTGCAAATTACTTACATTTATTCATAAAGTGCTTTCACAAGAGCTACCAAGCGCTTGACCGAACACATGACTTTACAAAGGCATTGCTCTGTAATTATATTTAAAACAATAATATCAAATTATCTAGCTAGTTTACCATTGCCAGGGGGTCTTCATGGTTTAGCATCCGGCTGATGTTGTTGACAATCTCTCGGGGGTCGTAGTTGGGAATCTTACATGCCCAACCGGTTCCAATGCCCTCTGCACCGTTTACAAGTACCATTGGAATAATGGGAATGTACCACTCTGGCTCCACCTTCTGGTTGTCATCATAAAGGAACTTCAGAAGGTTGGAGTCCACTGCTGGAAATAACAGCTTGGCAAGAGGACTGTAGAAGTTGAGACAAAGTTATCAGCCATAGAATACCCACATGGAGTTAATTTACACGCAACACAAACGTTTACACATTTAACACAAACAATGACTGACCTTTAAATGTATCACTGTAATGACTACCTTTGTGATGCATGGTTCTAAAAAGAGTCATCTTTTCCTCATATAAATAAAGATGTATTGTATTAAGGGTGGCACGGTGGAAACTGGTTAGCACGATGGCCTCACAGTGCAGAGGTTGTGCGTTCGATTCTGGCTCGGGCCTTCCCGTGTGAAGTTTGCATGTTCTCTCACATTCCAAAAACATGCATGGAAGGTTGATTGGACACCCCGAATTGTCACTAGGTGTGATTGTGAGTGTGAATGGTTGTTTGTCTATGTGTGCCCTGCGATTGGCTGGCAATCAGTTCAGGCTGTACCCTGCCTACTGCCCGAAGACAGCGGGGTTAGGCTCCAGTACCCCTCATGAAGAGAAGCGATGGATTAATTGCATTCATTTATGAAATACAATACAACACAACTATACTTATATAGCGCATACACAACAGCTAGCTAAAAGAGCAGTAAACTAGAACACAAATTAGAACACAAACTAACAAATGTGCAATACTCGTCGTCTTGTTGACTCAACATAAGGCTGTACTTGCCACCACAAATGTCTGCCGCTGGATTTTTATAAATATCCGGAACAATCAGGATTATGGGCGTAAAGAGTTAGCGTTCAGAGACTTTTGAAACAAAATACAGACAATCTGCAACATGGGGTGGTTTGAGCACCTAATAACAATGGCTCATGCCTCCCTGGTGAGTTGAATATTTAAAAAAAAAAAAATCTTGGCAAAGTATACGATTTAAATTGTGTTGGAAGCATGGAAAATCTACACACATTAATAAATCCTTTTCCTTATGTCGGACCTTCCTTAAAATCTCAGCTTCAAAGAATGAAAATTAATATCGTCAACTGGCATGAAATAATTGAACGGCTTTACCTCAGCATAGTGAAGATATAACGAGGGCTGGCAGCATCTTTGCCTCCATTGATGCGAGTGCCAAATTGACCAAGTGGCTGCAGGATGTTCACGTTGTTACTGCCCACAAAGTTTTGGGCCAAGTTGACAATAGTCATCATGAGTGCTTGCTAAAAAGAAAAATGGGTGATGAATCCTTGGGTCAAGAACTAAGTGACAATTATTATGTGGCCTGACTCAAATAAATCAGATCTATTTCTTATTTGTTTTGATTATGATTAGTATATAACAATAGGGACAAAGATTCCGGATTCACTGTAACAGAAAATGGGCATGTATCACATAAAAAACAAAACAGAATGATTAAAAACTACAATATAGGTTTTAATTCGGACAAAATAATTGACAAAAAAAAAAACCTGCTCGCAGTATCTAATTTCTATGATTTACATTCTTCTTTACACTTTTAATTGTACCTCTCCGTGATGATACGCAGACATCTCTGCTACTGAACCAGCTAGCTGTGCAACTTTCACCTCCCTCTTGTCGTTCCTCTTTAAGCAAGTGAAAAGCACTTTTCTTTGGCCAGGCTTTAAGCCTAAATAACACAAACAGGATATGTTCAGGTAAGTTACAGACAACAAACAAAACATGAGTCACGGGGTCAACATATCCAAATTAAGATGATTTAACAAATGAGCATAGCAGTGTTCACACAGATAAAGCATGCAGAGAAGCCAACCTATAGATAATCTTTTCCTTCACTATTCATGTGAATTTTAATAACTTATTATTTTTTTCCTCTTATCAAAGACTAAAAATTTCTTCCAAAATCAGGCATATATGTCCCACTAACTGAATGGCTGGCGAATTTTCATCAAATGTGACGAAAAAAATAGAAGATTTTTGTTTGATGTCATATGAAAGAAATGTGTTTTGAAGCTAATCTGAAACAAATCTCTTATGAAAAGGCATTGAAGGATAGAAAACTCATTTCTAAAATTTATTATGCCACAGTGGACATCTTCAATGGAATATCTACGTATCATTTCCGCATTCGGGGAACGAAGGCGTGGTAAAAATGCATAGTGATTGAATCAAATTATCTAAAATTGACTCGCAGTCTGAAATGGCGTGAAAGTACCAGACATGACGTTTCACCTTATAAATTACTCTACAAACGTGTGACTGAAGTTACAAATGTATAACGAGAATCTACAAATGCGTGACTGAAGTCACAAATGTGTCACAATTGTGCAAATGTGTACATTGATTAGTATGCGGACAGAAAATCCGTACAGGAATCCGTAAGCGTGTGATCCGTAAACACTGGGTCTTTTGATTGGCGGTGTTCTTACATGTGACTTTTGCAACAGTCCTGCTGTGGACGACTCACAAATGCACATGACGATTCTTTGGCACATCTGCTTCAAAATTTTGCAGAGTCCGAGGATAAATTGCTCCGCTAATACGCAGCAGGTCTGAATATAAAAGTCCTCTTGCTGTGGCCTATGGGAACCATGTAGTGTGTGATTAAATAGACTGTGAGATGTGATAGTCATGACATTGTGGGCAGCACATCCCAGACATAAATAAAATAATGATCTTATGTGGCGCTTTATTATTACATTATTCCCTGATGGTCAAATGTTTCAAAATCCTGGTAGTTCCAGTGTCAAACTTATTTCTGTATTATCAAAATGTTTTAAAACAATATTTTGGGTGAATTTTTACTCCTTTTTTTTTAATATCTTGCACACATTTTTTTAAACCAAAACTAATAAGAAAACTAACCAAAAGTAAACCAAATTATACCAAAACTAATAAAAACTATCAAAACTGTGCAGAAAAGTTTTTAAAAGTAACTATAATTAAAAAAACTAAAGTAAAAATTGAAAACAAACTGTAATTAAAATTTAAAAAACTATTTTAATCCAGATTATAGGGAGCGCATATGGGGCAGGAGTGTGACTCAAAATGTGGAGAATGATGTTTCAGCTTCAAGGACCACTAGACTTACGTAAGTCTTTAGGAAAATGTGCGTTGCGTAAAGATTGTTCCACCTAGAGTGTGTAACTGGTGGGAAAGCGCAAATGACAGAATACAATTTATGAGAGAATCTGCAGAGCCAGCGGCAAGTCTTTTCTTACTTAAGTGCACCAGCGAATATGCATTTTAGTGTGTATTGTCACAGCACCTGAGGATTGGGGACAGCAAGCTCAAGTTAGTGCAAGTTTGTGCAGGGAGGGAATTTAACTTGTGGCCCTTTATGGAACAAGCCTACTAAACTAATGTGTACCATAATATTAATAGAGCATTTCCCAAATGAGAGGTTGTGGGTTCGATGCCTGGCCATTGTCACAAGGGCTGAACGATATTGGGAAAAAAAAAATCATATTGCGATTGTTCGGACAGATTTCAATTTTCTTCACAATGTACAGTGACCTTTACAAACATGACAGAAAATTCCATTATACAATTAAAACCAATAAAATATATTACTGTGATAATGTATGGAGACTACAAAGGTTGTGTTGATGGGGGGGGCAGTTCTTTCTCAAGTTTTTAAAAAATACTTTCTGTCAAGTATAATTTTGGATTCATGTGTAATTGTTGATATGAAAATGCAATTTTAAACTCCAAAATGTTTTACATTATGTACTAATGTACATTTTCTTTGTACATTAATGTCAGATTACATGTCAATCAAATCATTGTCCCTTTGCAAAGCTAAATTGATTAAAATATATAATTTAGGGACATATTATTGTGTAAGCGTTTAAACTCAGGACTCTGTGGTGCAAAATAGTGCAAATATTATTGATGAGATGATATGTTTTACATCCAACCTATTTGTCATGATGACGTCATCCGTTTACATTCTCCTGTCTGAGAGCGTTTGCTAAATTGATAATGTAGCCGTCGTCTTATTTTATGACTACATACGTATGGATTGAATTATAACATTTCTGTCTGCCTAAAGTGGTTCGAGTCAGACTTCCGTTAAAAGTCGAACGTACACCTAAGCAATTATCTTGGGTCCTTCCTGACGCTGCATTTCACTTTAGCGATTACCGACTCCTCGTTCTCCTGCTTTGTAAATGTGGGGCACAAACCACAGCTTTGACGTTCTCAGTCCCAAAACGATACATCGTTCAGCCCTAATTGTGACCATGTTGAAGTATCCTTGAGCACCATACTGACGGTATGTCATCAGTAGATAAATGAAGTATTAATATGAAGCGCTTTGAATACCAAAGGTAGAAAAGTGACAGCTCATTTAGCATTTACTTAAAACAAAGCTAAGGTGAAAATTTTTAATAAAGTGCGTAGTTATCGCAGACTATTTTGGTATTACGTGCCCCAACTATTCTATATTTTCCCATTTGATCATACTACTAATTTGAGGATGTCCAGACTGTTGTTTGTCCATTGATTTTTATCACGTTGACTTGGAAAAAATGAAAAATAATTGATATGAAATCAATTCATACTTTTAGGATGGAATACCAGAAAAAAGAAACAACTTGTACAAACCATCAACCAACGAAGGAATAGATCTCTCATTGTCAGAGTTGGAGAACAGAATCAGCTCCTTGTTGATAAAGTCATTGTAGGACAAATGTCTGGCTTGCGTCCCATACAGGTATTGCTGAAATGAAGAGGTGTCAAGTTAAACACTCAAACCAATCTAGGATAATAATTGTAACAGGGAGCTAAATAGCATAGACAAAAATATTTTTTCTTTGTTGTTTTCTCGTGTAAAATTAAAAAAAAAAAAAAAAAAAAGTGCTAAACTCTTTTATTTCCCATTCAGTGGTCAGTGACGCGGAATCCACACAGTATCAACACAGTGTGTCATTGTGTCAACACGCTTTATGACGCCTCATGGCCCCACCACAATTTATATGTACACACATATTTATATATATATGTATATATATATTTCCTGAATGATAACAGTTGAACAATACACCAAAGACGTACAACTAATATGCAATCAGAATTTGGCTTTGCAAAGTGCGCATATTATTTTGGATGTCTCCAATGAGCCATTGAGCAAATTTTAAAAGTAAAATTATCTAAAAGTCCGTCTTTGCGACAGTAACTCTCCTCTAAGTTTGACACACGTTTGTAGATTCTCGGTAAACATTTGTGAGTTCAATCACGCATTTGTAGATTCTCGGTACACATTTGTGACTTCAATCACGAAGTTGCAGATTCATGCCATACATTTGTGACTGTTTACATATATGGATTCTTTGTACACATTTGTAGATTGAAATATACATTTGTAAATGGTTTTGCTACAATAATGGGCCCATACTGTTCCAGTCCAAGTGTGTTTTTGTGGTGTGCTTTTGAGGTGCAGTATGTCGGCAAACATCAGGTCTTCTCGACCTACAAATTCTATTGAATTCACTAACCTCAGGAAGACCATGCATTCTTCTTTGCCGCCTGTCCTCCATAAAATTGGTGAGCCACTCCTTCCTGTCATCTGTTTTCTTCTTACTGAAGGCCTGAAACAAAACCCAACAACACTTAATTTGTCTAGGGAAGACTTAAATACTTTAAAGTTTTACTGACAGGAATTATAATAATGAATAACTACAGCCGCAAGCAGCTAAAAAGGTCCCTCGCACCTCTGGCAACGTTGGGGTATTGGCAAGTAGGGACACTGCCACAATGGAAATTTTGTTTTTTGAAAATAAAGTACTTCAGATTACAAGTTATTTTGACAAAATACGACCATTTGTTTTCTGAAGTGTACTTGAGCCAATGTGGTGATATCCTTAACACATTGATGATGTCTCGTTTTGATGCAGGGGGTCAAAGGACGGGCATTCAATGTTGATTTTTGGCATTGGGCATGTATTGCCTTAAATGCAATTTCCATGGAAAGAGAGAAAATTCATCTACAGTCACCTCTGGCCCCTGGTTGAACATTAGTGGAAGGAGCTGCATCCATCCCTCTCACACACCACTGGCACACTTGTCAGATTTTGCTTAGATGTCTCTCCTTTCAAATCCGAGTAATCTTTATATCATTAGAAAGGTCTGAAGTGACATTGTTGCCCGGAAAATATTCGATCCTTTAGACAATCAGTGACCTTGTGGCTGGCTCTGTACACTCTTGAGAGGAATATTACAAATGACCACTGAGTAAAAGTGAAGCATTAATGGTCTTGAGTTGCACGAGGGTCCGGGATAAAGAGAAGACGTGATACATGGACATAATTCCGCTGTATTGAAGTGGAGGAAAAAAAAAACGTGCAGGATTTTAGCAGAATGTAGGCGCAAGATAGCGAGGAAAAATAGAAACCTGAAAAGACACAGCGGTTCACCAGAGACATTGTGGTGTGTTAACAAAATGTTCGGTGCTGGTTAGTGATAATGTAACATTAAACCAACGGCTGATTCTGATATCGTTGCAACAATAAGGTTAAACAGACTACAAACTAATGTTGGCTAACTTACCACCTTGCGGCATGGATACGAGCTACTTGATTTTCTGCAATGCTGCTGAAAGATGAATTTGTACTAACTAAGCTGCATATGGATGCAAACCAAAAACTAAAATTAATCTAGATGGGCCGAAACAAGCCGAAAAACAGTATTCCAATTAACAAATGTTGGTGGAATAAGAATGAAAGCGGCCTTTATTTTCAATAGGTCTAGCGCAAACTTAACAGACGTTTCAATATGTCACTCCTCTAAACCTAAGGACAGACGTCTAATGCAAATTGACTCCAAATGTATCTGCATGACTATAACCCTCAAATGTTAGCATGTATGATTAGAGCACATTTACCTGAAACTGTGAGAATATTCAAGTCAGTACAAGTAATCGGGTGAGTGGTGTGATGTGTCAAACGGAATTTTAGGGCTTAAAGCAGGGGTGTCAAACTAATTTTTGTGGACGGGCCACATCGTAGTTATGGTTTCCCTCAGACGGCCGTTATCACTGTATGATCACCTTACATCATTACATACACACAAAAAATTGATGGAAAGCCAGTTTTGCTTTTAGCCGGAGCCGCTTTGGGAGCGTGGATGTCTGCTCGCGGGCTTCATGACCACACTGGTCGTCATGCCATGATGAAAACATCTGACAAGCCCGCCCGTGTCTGTAGTGAGGATATACAGTGCATAAATGGATGGATGGACAGACTTTGAAAAATTCAGAGCACAACAGCGAGGATGTCAACTCCACAGCCGAGTATGGCCACATTGGAACATGAGGATGAGTAGCGGCCTTGGTAAAAAAAAAAAAGTCAAGCTAGAGCTTATAGCTGAAATTGTAATATTAAAAGACCCAAGACCAACTTCGTCGTTGGAAAAATCGGAATATAAAATCTCCGACTTAGAACAGAATCAGAGTTGTTACGTTCCACATTTTGAGACGGCGTGTTGTACTCATCCAAATAAATGTGAACGTCGACTCGGTCCCACTTCAGTAAAAATCCCGAATGGAGCTCTATGCCCCGCATGTCCTCACCTTGATTAGCAAAGAAGCAGTGTGCCGTGTCCTCCCAGAATACATAAATATAGCTCTGCTCCCTTTCACATTTCCTCATTCTCATAGAAATCAGCCACGGAGAGGTTAATCCTTTTGACATGTGGAAGTAGTTACAGGTAGGGATCACCATTTTTGGATGTTATAAGCAGTGAAAGAACAATGATTTCCAATAGAGAGTTTGTAATCGGTCCCTTTCGTGACTCCAAAAGAGACATGGAGAGAGCAGAGGGGGGCGTGGTCATATTCCTCATCAAAAATAGGAGTTTTACAAGTCATTACTTATTTCCTAATTACTCCAAAATGAATAGACAAAAAGGAAAACTATAACTAATTTCAGGTCCCTGATCAAAAAAATATATAAACTGAGCTTGTTAATGGGCCATCTTGGCTAGCTAATTCCTTTAATATGAGCACCACCCTGGCACATTGGCGAGTAAAGTAAAAGAAATATCCATGTGGGGAGATGCAGATGTTGCTAAATGTTCTCGCTGCTGCGTGAAAGAGTGTAGTAGGAAAAGTGAGTACAGCGGTTGGCACAATAAGTTAAATATAAATTTCTTTGTAAAAGCACTTTGTGCAAAAAATTAATTTGCTTAGTAGTGTTTTACTGTTGCTGATGTTCATTTTTTGGAGTGATAGAATAATTACGACAGCAAACCACAAACTCATAAGAGAGTAAAAATCTTTTGTGAAATGACTGTAATTGGAGATAATAAGGATTGTTTAAAATCAATTTACTGCAGAAAAGGTGTCACTTGAACTCACCAAAGTGATGGCAGCATCGTCCTCGGCACCATTGTATTTAAATGTGATGCGATGCCTCTCCATTTCAGCAAAATATTCTTTAGCCTCCTTGCTTGTACTTGTACCCAAACCTATAACATGCATTTATCATGATCATGAGGAAATAACAATAATCAATTCAAGAATTTCAACATAGATTATCATTTTTCATGAACTGTGTAAAATTATTGCGTAAAGAACAAACCTTTGTAGTACTTTACGTGCCAGGTTTTATAGTTTTCTGTCTGTTTCTTCCACTCGTCAAACTCTGGAATGCTGTAAAAAGCCAGCTCTTGCTTATTCTTGGAAACCTGCAGAAAATAGGTATGAGTGTGAGTGCGGATGGTTGTTCGTTTCTGTGTGCCCTGCAATTGGCTGGCAACCAATTCAGGGTGTCCCCCGCCTACTGCCCAAAGATAGTTGGGA
This sequence comes from Idiotropiscis lumnitzeri, assembly GCF_059441095.1. Taxonomy (NCBI): domain Eukaryota; kingdom Metazoa; phylum Chordata; class Actinopteri; order Syngnathiformes; family Syngnathidae; genus Idiotropiscis; species Idiotropiscis lumnitzeri. The sequence continues at coordinate 5,371,411 of NC_142406.1, forward strand.
TAGGCTCCAGCACCCCCCGCGACCCTTGTGAGGAGAAGCGGTACAGATGATGGATGGATATGTTACTGACTCCACTTTGCACCACACACATATAGCATACACATAAAGTGGTCAACGTATGGCCTCAATGAAAATAATGTTCGGGACGCAGGCGTATATGTGTGGGATTGTGCATTGTGGCTAGACATGTCTGTAAAAACTGTATGAGAAAATGATGATGACGATGAACTAACTAAATAAATAAATAAATAAAAGTACTGCGGGAAAATTGTGATAAATCTCAATGAAACTTGACTAACCTCCTCAGGAAAGTGTCTAGAAATGTTATTCTAGTCAACACTTTCTACTCTGTAAGGGATTCTTTTGTATAGTCCCCTGATTTAATTTTGACTTCCGCCCAGGGGTTTAAAGATTTGTGGGCGATTTGATCTATTTTGTCCTTCTGAATATGAATACCTGCTCAATATATTGTCCTTACGTGTTCATAAGAATGCTGTGTAATATTAATTGAATATTAGTACTAATAGACACAATGAGATCACAATGTAACATCCTACTATGTGACTTACTTTTACAATGGGCGTGATAAATTCCTCAAGGAATGTGTGTTTCAACAAAGATGGCCAATTGTGATGAAAGAAGTTGATGAGCAGACCTTTTATATGGGACCCATCTTGATCCTAGGACAGACAAGAAACAGGACGACTTCAACTTCAGTATACAAGTGAATTGAACACTATAAATGGCATCAGGAGAGATTGCATCCATTCGTTAGGCCACCTGGTCTGTCATGATCATGATCTTGCCATAGCGCAGACTCCTCAGTGACTCTGGGTCTTCATAACTCTTCTTGTATTGGAGTCCAACAATTTTGATGATGTTGTTGATTTCAGCGTTTTCCATTATCTGTTGGTAAAACAACATTAGAAAATACATTATGGATATTAAATGTTCATTGATTTATTGATTTAAATAGTAATTCGATATAACAACAGAAAACAAAACCATCAGTTGATGAAAATAACACTGAATATATCAATTATATTAATATGTGACACTTATTCTCAAACTTTGCATTAAAGGTGGACTCTGATATTTGTGCAGACTAGGGACTGCGCACAGCCACGAAAATGCGTGACTAACTGACGCCCTTTCTTATAATTCCCATGTAAAAAAAAAAACACACACATGAATAAGTGGGAGATTGAGCAAAATAAAATGCGAAAAAGTGGTTTTCAAGCAAAAAAATCAAAGTCATATTAATTTATATAACTGATATAGTTTATTATTCAGCCACTGCTTGTTGCAGAAAACTTCTTCAGTACAATGACAATAAAGGGATTTCTAATTCTAATTTCATTAAGACAACTTTACAGGGCTAATCAGGACTAAGTGCCATCTTCCACAAATTTTCAATATTCAGGGTCTCTATACAAACAGTACTTATCGAAGGTGAAACAGATTCAATTAAATGCATACCTGTTTGTGCGTTGCTTCTCGTACATTTAGGATCTTTCCTCTCAGTGGAAATACACCATAGCGATCACGCCCGATGACTCCGAGTCCAGAAACAGCAAGAGACTTTGCTGAATCACCCTCAGTTAGGATGAGAGTACATTCCGAGGAGTGTTTTCCACCTTGAATATGGGTATAAAAAAGACAAGCATATATAAATATATGAATAAAAAAATAAAAAAAATAATTATATATATATATATATATATATATATATATATATTAGGGCTGTCAAAATTAAAGTATTGACTCAGGTAATTAATCCCATTTACTTAAAAAATTATTTGCATACTTTGCAAATAAAATATTGTGCCATATTAGCTGTCTTTAGCACGTCTCAGAACAAAACACTGTGTTTAAGTTTCCACTGGGCCTTGCAAACCAACACTGCTGGAGTGTGGCGCTTGTGGGCAGTTTTGAGAAATGTTTAGAAAATGTCCTCAAAGATGTCTCCATTTAGATCGTATTCAAGAATCCAAGAAAGCTATTAGACCAGTCTTTGAATTAAATATACTTCATATTTGGTGATTTTGCATCAATTCCAAGATATTATTCAAGTAAATATCTGTTATAAGCTTCGCAAAAAAATAGTAGTTGAAAAATGTGATTAATCATGGAATTTTTTTGTGATTAACTAGTTAAAAAAATAATCAGTTGACAGCACTAATATATATATATATATCTATATATATATATAAATATATATATATATATATATATAGATATATATATATCACCACTCTGCAATAATACTGTGTCATTAGATCATGAAGAGAATCGCCCCTCTATATGTATGCTATAACTCCCCCCCCCCTCCCACGAGTACAAGTCTGCGATATCTGTGTCCTACCGACCCCTGAGAGCATAGTTTGGATTTTTTTTTTTTTATCTCACTACCATCATTCCCATTCTCGCGTCCCCATTTTAGGTTGTTACAGTCTTTATCATGTTTCTCTTGGACGAGTTGAAATTGTTTAATAAATTTCATTGCACTATACTTGCAACCTGTGCAATGACAAATTTTAATCCATTCCATTCCAAGATATTATATTTTGCAACAATGATATTGTTGAGACATTGAGCAACTAACACCAAACTCTCAAATGACAGATGTGTAAAACTAGCATAAAGATACAACAATGCATAAAACTAACCATGTTGCACTTACCAATTTGCTGTTTTCATCTATTGATAATACATAAAATTTTGCGGTTCTCATTCTCAGTTTTTGGAGTAATTAAATATTCACCATTAAGTTTCACCCAAAAAACAAATTATTGCCATAACTGCTAAAAATAACTCCCATATTCAAATGAAGATTTAGGGAATAATAAATTGGTTCATGATCTGGCCACTGATTTGTGCTCAGAAAATGTACTGAGACATGAAAATGATCTCACATATGATTAGGATTCCAGATTCATCAACCGATAACCATTGATTAAAGAAACATTTCCATAAATTAATAGTAACAGTTCATTAAACATGAAAAAAATCTGCAGTTAAAACACACCAGCATCATTGGCATCGTCCAGTTTGGGGATGCCTTTAATCTTGCTGTGCTTCACAGATGAGCACTTTTTATTCAGCTGTGTCTGAGCTTTGAACTTCACCCAGTTGAGGATGCTCTCAACAATCCCACAATTGGTAGCCTGTGAATGACAAAGAGAAGACAAACTCAAAAAGTGTCTTTGTATGTGTAAGACACTAAAAGCAATTCATAACTGCACTTACGGCTTTGATAAACTTGTCAGACAAAAGGCATTTGGAACCAAAGCTTTTTGTCTGGAGGGTCATGTTTTCTTTTGTCTGGGAGTCAAAGCTTGGATTCTCAATTAGTGCATTCACAAAAACCCAAACGTGGTTCTTAACCTGCAGCATTCATGAAAGAAAGATATGTCCATTAGTGTGAGTAACAATAATAGAATTATAAATGATTATGTTAAAATCATGTAGCACTCCACCTGGAAGGGTTTGACAGACACTCCTGCCTTGTTTTTTTTCTTCACTACTTCAATAAGTTTGGACACTATTTGATCCACCACATAGTCCACATGTCTACCGCCCTATAAAAGAAAACACAAGTTTCAAAAACTTTTAATGAGCCATATCATTGATGGGCAATTTAAATGATGGATAGGGTCACAGATTTTGGGGGGTCACAGAGGACCACACACTTTCTATAGATGCATGACAAAAATGACAATAGTCTTTTTTTTTTTATATATAAAAACAATTTACATCACACTATCTTAGTTTTAGTATTTCATGGGCAATGCATGTAAAATGATCAACGAGGGAACGGTGTATGAGCAAACAATGTTCCCAGTGCAAAGGACTCTTGTGCATAATAAATAAAATTCAAGGATGGCACAAACTGTTGAACAGTAAACCCAAATTGTGGTTAAAAATTAAATTAACTAATTTTGTGCTTTTTTTCCACACTCAAATATGTTAGTATGAATGTTCTCCATATTAGTGTCAAGTGATTAATTTTTTAAATTAATTAATCTAAAAAACATTCCATGATTAATTGCGATTAATCACATTTTTCACCTACTATTTTTTGTGACGCTTGTAACAGATAAATACTTGAATAATATCTTGGAATTTATTCAAAATCATCAAATATCAAGTACCTTTCTTTCAGGACCATAGGGCACACTTTAAAGTCCCAAATCTTCTCCAATACAAACAAGGCGCCTTGTCATTTGACACGCCTATTGTTTAGAACTCAACAATTGAGCCTGATCCCTTTGGGGCATTGCAGAGTGCATGTTAAGACACCCTGCTGGCCAAAGTCTGAAACATCTATGCTTGGAATTGCGTGTGGCAAATACATGATGTGAATACGTTTTTGGGTGATGGTGTAGGAGAAAGCTGGACAAAAGGGCATCTGTCCACAATGTCGTAGTCTGTCTTATCATTCATGTTATTGCAAGAAAGAAATGTCACAAGTTTAGACAACAGACTGCAAAAATATTAAAAAATAAATAAAAACACACTGCCCAAAGCACACCACACAAATCTCTCTAAACAGCCATGTGATTGGCTGAGGCTGAGTGGCTCCCAAGAAGCCATTGCAATCTTTTAGTGTTATTTTTATTTCTTTTGGGGATATAAATGGCATGAGAGATACATGTTTTGTGTTAATCTTATTTCTTTGTTTCATTGTTTGCTTGTATTCTGAGTTTTTTTAGTTTTGATTTGAAACCGTGACTAAGGAGTGTGGCGCCCAGTGAAGTCCCTCCCCTAGCGTTGTCGATTCGATGTGTTGCCATGCTGTCTATCATTGGTCTGAGCCGGTGCAGCATCAATCCTTTATGTTGTCATGACATCTTTCATTGGTCTGAGGTCATCCCTTATTTGCGCGAGTACTGGCGAGCTAGCTTGTCTGTGTTTTTAATATATGTATGGTAACGTATATAGCAGAGGTATTCAATTAAAAGTCACAGAGGTCCACGACTAAAATTTCTTCCAATTAAAAGGTCCGAAGCAAAGTCCAACTTCCCTTAATGTCTAGCCTATGTTCACATTTTTATATAGTTGCAATATTTAGTCATTTTCAACAGAGCGCACTTATATACTAAATATTTAGCAATTTCCCATTAAACACCTTTGCCAGTCAAATAAATATAAGGCGTTTATTTCACATTCAGGAAAATGTGGCTCCAGGAACTTAAGGGTGCCACTTCCAGAAAAAAACTGTAAAATATCTCCTGCAGAAATATATCAAGTGCTCAGCATTGAGTGAACATCTTTTACCTTTTTTTTCTTAAATCAAAGAGTTATCAGCCTAAAAAAACGCAAAGCCTAATTATCCAAGTAAAACAGGTCAACATGTTCAGTACACAATCAATAAAAATGGCTGTCCTCATGAAAAACTAATTCAAAATGAGCTTTGACACCACTTTTTCTTTAATATTTTTTTAACTTCTCTTAATGAGAAAAATGAGTTTGTGACTGCCCTGCCAGTGATTTAAATCTGTGTTGGAACGGAGTCAGGGCCATTGGGATTTGGTAGATTATTTCACACATCTGGGCTTTGTGTTTTCCTTTAAATAATGTTTGTGCAACCGTATTTAAGCACTCCTTCACAACTTCCCCATCACTGAATTTTTTAGTTAACTTTTAGTGAACATTCGTTTGCATGCCGCTGGGCTGTAAACGAAAATGTAAAAATCTGTTGTACTGCACTCGAAGTTCGATGTTTTTGCCTGCGCTCTGCTCAAACGTCAGCGGATAACTGTGCACAAAAGGGCGGTGCTTTGTTTCGTAGTGGCGCTTCGCAATGTTGTGACGGTTTCGGAGCATATGATGCACACTGGTTTTGAATCGGCTGCAGCCAGAACGAAACTAAATTTCCCCGTCCATTCATTTAAAACAAGACGCATCGACCTCGCTAACTTTTTAGCAAGGCAAACTGTCAGTAGCACTCTCTTCCGGTCTGCTGCCCAATTGGCAGTGGATCGTAAACAAAAGATTTGATTGGCTCAAATCAGTGACGCCTTTTCCGTATTAACTAGAATTGCAGCGCCAACGTTTGCAAATGCGCCCTGAAAAAATTTTATCATAGATTGGTCATGGGTCCGGTCCGAACCATCCCGCGGATCCGGACCGCGGTCCGCCATTTGGTGACGTCTGGTATATAGCATAGTTAGTTTTATTATTGGCATGACACTGGTGTTATGGTCCATAGAGGGTGTTTGAAAAAAAAAAAACTTCATAAGTATGGATTGGTCTGATCCCTGAACATTTTGAGAGGTGGGATGTAAAAACAATCAGTAATGACAGTTACACCTCAAAAGCAGAGACACTTTTTTGCATTGTTAAGTTATTTTAATTTGAATGCACAAGGGTTATATAAAGTTGCCGTGTCTTTTATCCTCAGCTGCCAGTGCTAATACAGTTTTGCGATACACACCTTGGTCGTGGCGATGCTGTTGACAAAGCTGATTTGTTGGAATCCTTTCTCACTCATTGTGAGGCACACTTCCCATCGTTCATTTACAGTCTCATGCAGCACCTTCAAAGCTACACCTGTCTCATCCAATTTGTCTTTCACATACAGATCCACATAGCTGCGGAAGCCATTAACCTTGAGAGATGGAAAATAGGGGTTTAAGGCATCACAGTGTAGGATTTTGCCCCAAAATATCTTAGCAATAGCCTTTTCATTTGACCATCTAATATTAACACTTCTATCTTCACATTATGTATGGAATTGGGACATTGAACAAAGATAAAGACCAATATTCCTTGGGTAATATGACTGAGACTTACTGGTAATTTTTTCCCATTCAGCGTGACTTTGACACCTTTGCAGGAACCGGCAACATCATATGCTCTGCGTGTTAGAAGAGCCACTGTATCCGTATCCAGTTTCTCCATTTTAAACTTAGATAGATCTGGTTGGAAAGTCACACAAGTGAAATCATCTCCATCGAAGAATTTGATTTTGGGTTCTGAAGTCTTGCTCATGTTGTTTTGCCAAGTCTGTGTGGAGCACATGGTAACAAGACAGATATCAATACTTTTTTTTAAACGTGGAGTTTCGCTTCTTGTGCAGAAGCTATACATTGAAGTCACAGTTTCTGTATATGAAGGCAATTTTCCCACCTGTTTGAAACTGTGTCTGTACTCCTTGCAGGCAGTTTCCACTGTGAATTTGGTACTGAAAATATTGCAAAGTTTGGCACCATAGCCATTTCTCCCACCTGAGACAAAAAAGAAAATTATGTCCAATAAAAGCATTCCTCAACTTTCTTCACAGAAAACACTTCACAAATATACAAGAAATCCAGTCAATACTTTTGGAGCCCCTCCAATTAGGGCCCAATCAGCAACTTCTGAAAAGTCTGTATTGTTTTTGTAGAAATTATCATTTATTTATTCTTTTTTTTCCCTTTGAAATGAATCACGTTTTTGGGGGCCTAAACATGTAAAAAAATGTGTAAAAATGCTTGGTCACTTGATGGAATACTATAAGTCATTTGTGAAGGCATTTTGCTTACACCTCTTCTGAAGAAATTGGTGGTCACCTTGCGAAGTGAGGCACTGCAGAGTGTATGCTTCAAATGTACACAATTTGGAGCTTAGGTTGTTGTCTTAAATTAGTTCGCTACGAGAAGGCACTAATTTCTACACACAGGACCGTTGAACAATTTTTAAAAATGCCTGCGTAACACCACCAACAGTGGAAAAATAATAACTACTCCCAGTACGTTTGACCTAGAACGACAAAAATTGGCTGAAATGTGTCGCACCCCGAGATATATTAAAAGTCCAATGTAGCCATATGCTAAAATTAACATGAAATGAGCTATGCATTTTGGAAAGCCCATTTTTGCACATTTTTACATCCAAGTCCTAGAGGGTTCATCTGACTGACTTCAGACTTGGGCTCTATGACCTTAAAGCTACAGTGTGTAAAATGCACTTGCCATAAAGTGATGAACTATTAGAATGCAACGACCTAAGTTCCAAGTCCCTGCATTTTGAAGCAAGTGCACTACGGTGCCTCGGAGAGATCACATTTTGCAAACCTACAACCAATTTAAAATGACTTTGATTATTCCCTCTGTGAAGTAAGAACATTGCATTTGACACATATTAGGGATTGTTTTTGCCCCGAAAAATCTACGAGTTACGTTGCAAAACAAACGGAGATTTCAGCATTCAAGAACTCAACATCAAACTTGAGGAAACATGTCGCGCTAAATTTCCTAAATCAGTTTGCCCTCTGTGGACAGACATATGTTTGTCTTTCAGATTACATTTGTTTAAAAAAAAAAAGTACAGGGTCTTGAAATTTTGTACTTAATTTCTTTCTGTTAATTATACTATTATTTTTCTATTATTTATTAAAATACCTGAATTCACCTTGAGATAATATTAAGCAATTTTTTTACATAATTTATTCTATGGCTCGGATGGACTTTAATTTGCCCGAAGATGATTATTTTGTATTTTTGTCTGATTGATTGGATGTTTGAAAAATATACAAAAATAAATCAGCCGTTGCTGCAGTTACCCAGTACTTAATTTTATTGAGGACTTTATTACTTTTATTCAAGTAATTATTTGGATGAGTACTTTTTACTTCTACTTGAGTCATATTATACTGAAGTAGCAGTACTTTTACTTGAGTACAATATTTGACTAATCAACCCGCCTCGGGACATAAGTAACTTGGATAATGGATGGATTGATAAATCAATTATACTCTTATCTATTAGCACCCTCTTTTGGTGGAAAGTTGACCCAACAGTGCAGTCAGTGAGCGTTTCCACAGGGGCAGTTTTTGTTTCAGGATGCCCTCCCTGATGCACCCCACAGCAAGGCAGTGGCTTGGAATTTGGTAGTGATGGACCGATTATCTGTGGGGCCTTTTTTTTTTTTTTTTTTTTACTTTCAAGGCAGAGAAATTAAAATCTGGTTTATTTTGGCTCGCTGCAGCACACTTCTTTCTCTCTGTGGTGTGCTTGTGGCCTTGCCTGCAGAAGCAGATTGGTCCACCCACAGCACCACCTGTTTGGTTCCTATTGCAGTGGGTAGCAGCCAATCAGCAGTAAGCTGCCTGTTTGCTTTTTCACCTTGAGTCACACTCACTATGGTAGAGGTCCTGGGAACAGAGGAAAGTAAGGCAACAGACTTTGTTGAAATTTTAATAAATGACAGTCTACTACTCATAACTAAAAGAAAATATTTGCCCAAGTGAACTTTAAAGAGACTTGTTTTGTTTGTTTTCATTAAACTATAAGACATGCAGATGAGCCTGGGAGCTTCATGTACTTTTTGTTGGACTTTTAAAACTAATTTGTCTATTTTCCAAGATCTAAAGCTTTAACATGTTGCATATCTCTAAAGTTGTTTAATAGACATGTGCTTAAAGGTATTTAAACTAAGTCAAGTTTTGGAGTTCTTATCTCTCAAGATTTTGACCCCATTTTCCCCTTTTTGCAACAAATGAATATCGGCTTCAAATATCGGTTATCAGCCTCCATGACTATTAATAATTGGCATAGGCCCTGAAAAAGGCATATCAGTCTATCACTAGAATTTGGGTCAACTTATTAGACGTTAATGTACCTAATAGTGTTGTGACTGGTTTGAACCGTGGCCCACTGTGTCAAAGACAGCAATCCACCGGATTGCTCAGATGCAAGGGATGGTAGGTTCGCCGAGTGGCACGACGGGGCGCTGGAACGGTTAGACGGCCGGCGTGCGCCGAAGAAGAGAGTGGGCGAAGAGGAGAGTGGACGAAGAAGAGCACGTTCCCCCGGGCACAATCGGGGGCGACGTTTCGCGCGGTCCGGACCGTACCAGAGCTCCGGCCGGCGTGCGTGGCAGTTAAGCCGAAGAGGAGCACCTTCCGCCCGGGCACGAGCGGGGCGACATTTCGCTCCGTTCGGGACCGTACGAGAGCTCCGGAGGAGGCCGGCCGGCGTGCGTGGCAGTTAAGCCGAAGAGGAGCACCTTCCGCCCGGGCACGAGCAGGGCGACATTTCGCTCCGTTCGGGACCGCACGAGTGCTCCGGAGGAGGCCGGCCGGCGTGTGTGGTAGTTAAGCCGAAGAGGAGCACCTTCCGCCCGGGGCACGAGCGGGGCGAAATGAAACCGAGTTCAACCGAATGGAGACACGCTTCGGGGGAGCAGGTCCGGCGTGCGTGACAATTAAGCCAAATAGGAGCACCTCTTCCGCCCGGGCACGAGCGCAGCGCGAGGCTGTCAGTTATGAATGAATAAATGAATAAATGAATAAATGAAGAATGCCACCTTTCATTTCACAGGGCACACCGGACGGCGTACCAGCAGGTAAAAGTTGAAGTAATTAAATAAATACAAAAAGAAGTAATTGAATAAATACAAAAATAATGGCTGGGGAATAAAAAAAATAATAAGTTTTAATAATAATTTGTTTTTTTTTGTTATAACGTGAATTTCACTCTCTCTCTCTCTACCCGTATTCTATATGGTGTACTGCATACAGGGGGGTATACTGTATACCTGTATAGGTTTTTTAAAGCATTTTTGAAGGGGCGCCGCTACTTCGCGGAATTTCAGTTTTCGCGGGTGGTCTCGGTCCCCATTAACCGCGATAACCGGGGTTTCACTGTATAGCGATAAGAGCCATATCATTGAGGCCTATTTCCACTTCATTCTTCCAATTCTCGTAAGACTTCCCTTCATCGAAGCCTGGTTGTAATTTGTAGCTATTAGCGGCAGCCATCCTCTGCTACCATGTTAATGTTCAATAATGGTACATGTTAAAGTTATTTTGACCTTTAATTCGTCGCTCTCAACAGCTCAATACTCGCACACGGTCACAACCAACGACTGGTTGATAATCGCCGTAAATAAGAAAATAAAAAGGCAAAAAATGTAACTTAACAAATGGAAGGCGGCATTACTTGATTTTCAACTAGCATTTGTACCACTGTCATCGCATATTTTTTTTTTTTTACACATTAAAATAAGACCATGGCATTTACAATTTTTTATTTCAAAGATAGTGCTGAGGAGGTTGGCAAGATTTATTTGATGACTCCGGAGGACCAACAAAGTTACCCAAATCACGGAGCGCCCTGACTTAGACAGCGAAGATGGGTGGATTCATGTTAAGTAGCGGTATGGAAAACCTTAAGGAGGTCAAACTTTCTCTGCCAAAGTTTTAATGATTGGTGGAAAGCTGTTGAATTTGATTGCTCCCGGGTAACTTTGATATCGCCCAATTGTTCTAAAAGATGGGGCTCGCCTAGGCATGCCTTTAGCTACCTTTTTTTTTTCTTTCTTCCAGAAATAAGACAAAGAAGTGTTTATTCTAGCTTACATGCTGCAAAGTCTGTTTGACAAGTTCTACGACTCGGGGAAATCTTGGAGACTCTTTCGAGCAGGTATAAATACAGAGACCTCAAATATGATCTGTCTTGATAAAATGATATTCTACAGTGTAGCTTTACATAAATTTGTGTTTCTTACAGACAACAACAGTTACCTATCTTTCTCTATACGTCTCTTAATGGAGGAAACGTATGGAGATACTAGGCCAAGAGGAAGAAAATCCCAAACAGGTGGAAAATTGTGGGGGAGCAGCATAACAACGGATTTTTAGAGGTAAAAAGAAATTTGACCGTGTTTTATGGTAGTTTTTGCTTTTGTTATTTATTCCAATTTTTTTTTTTACCTACGATCTGTATTTCATTATTCTTTCTCACACTCAAAAGTGTGAAGCCCACAATTTCTTTATTGTGTTTCATAGTGTATATTTTTTAATTAAAATTGTATTTAATTCCCAAATGTTATATTTGATTCATGACAATCGTCATTTTCTGTTTTATGTCACGTCATGTTTTGCAATTGGGTGTTTGGAATACTTCACCCTAAATCAGATGGGATTAAGGTCTGGCACTCTCTCAACCCTAGTGGGGACAAGCTACACAGAAAATGAATGCCAAAACTTTGATTTTTTTTTTATTTTAGTTTGCCACTTTGGTTTTTAAATAAAAATCACATTTTGCTTTAAAAGTTTTCGTATTATTGTAACTATGTGTCCTGAACAACCTTGAAATATGGACCTTTGACACATTGAAACAATTATTTGCGGCCCTTCTGGATTTTTATTTGAGTAGCCCTGGCATAGTGTGACCTTTGGCCTGCACTCACCTGTGACCTTTTTTTCATCATCATCATAGTTGCTGGATGTGAGCAAGTGACCAAAAATGAGAGCTGGGACATACATTTTCTCATCTTTGTGCTCCACCACTGGTATTCCTTTACCATTGTTCCACACAGAGATGGTGTTGGACTCGCTGGTGGAAGTGGATTAGAGGAAAATGAATGAGTACAACGAGTTAGCACAGAATGAGAAATGTCAATGATTTTCAGAAAATGTTCTTCAAAACAAACATCTCTCCCCATTCCCTAAAATAAAAACTATATTCAGTTTGTACTTACGGGTCAACGTTGATCTTAATGGCACTCATGTTTTTATCCCTCTGTTTGTTATCTGCTGCATTGACTGGTTAGGAAGAATATAAAAAGGTATGTTATTTTATTGGACTGTGCTCAGACAGACACAAGTCCATGATGAAAACATGTCCACTTTCTTGATCTGAGTTTTCATAAATTAACAGAGTTGGAAAAATTAAGGCAAGTTGATGTCAAAGTGTTTTTGAAGGAGAAACTGAGTTGCTCCTGAAGTTGCGTCATCAGTAGGTAGATTATGTAACAGTGTGACGTGACAGCCCATTTACCATTTACCGTATTTTCCGGGCTATAGGGTGCTCTTTAAAGTCCCTAATCTTGCCCAAAACAAACAAAAATAAAAACAAAAACAAAACAAAAAATCATTTTGATTTATTTTGAGATTTGAGGCTAGAATCATAAAATCCGACTAATCATGTGTTAACATTTTAATGCTAATTTACGCCTTTTGGGAACCCGAAAATTAAAAATAATATATTTACTTGAAAGATCTGGTGAATTTTTTTCACTCAGACATTCTAAGTAAATTTTACAGGAAGAGTTTTTGAGTAAATTTATTGAATTAAAAAAACAGCTCATTTCATACACAAGGTTACTCAATGAGATTGAGGATTGAAACGACAACCTCCAGATTTGGAGACGGATACTCTATACCTGAGATATGGCTCAGCGACGTGGGGTTAGAATATTGCTGGCATCTCCAAAAGGAGGCCAAAAACTGCGTAGATTTGCGAGGTTTGCACCTGACACCAAAAATATACTAACGGACCATAGCAGTGGAATGGCTTAGGTGTAGCGTGGCCGTCCCCGAAAATTGAGATTATGAGTTTGATCCTCCTTATATTACAATGAGATCCTTCATGTATGAAACGTGTGGACAAAAAAAATAAAGTGGGTTCAACCATGGAGTGAATTTTTTAATTTAATGAACTCAAAAACTCTTTACTTAGAATTTCTGAGTGAAAAAAAAACTTTCCTATGATTTTTCAAGTAAATATCACTCCCCATTTTTCACAGTGTACATACATTCTGTACAATTAAATTGCATCATAACCAAGGATGTGGTGCGCTGGTGCGCATGAGGACTGGAAATTTAATACTGTGCTCCAGTTCAAATCTGACATCTCGCTTTTGCGTACTAAGAATAGGTCAGGCTAGCCTTAATTCAAAGTCAAGTCAACCGCCACATCGATTGCTTCGAGGGCCAACTTCTAAATAAAAGCTAAATAAGTCATTGATATCTATGTACATAATATACAGTATTCATTGTTTTGCTTTTATTTTGAAGTTGACCATCCCAGGAAATTACTTTGTAACATATAAATTTTGTGTTAGTTAATTTTACCTACAGTGCTCATTTGAGAAGCATGACAATTTGTTTTATGTACACCCCTAATTATAAGTCACACCAATGCAGTGGTTCTCAATTATTTCCTGTCACGCCCCCCCCTACCAAGAAGAAAACAATTCGAGCCCCCCCCACCACCATTTTTTTTTTTTTACATTTCGTAATAATGTACATGTTCTTTGTATATTAATGTTAGATTGTCAATAAAATATCTTACCTTAACAAAGCTAAATTGCAAAAAAATATATATATCATTTTGAGAACGACTATTGTGAGGATCGAAACTCAGTACTCTGTGGTGCTAATATTGATGAGATGATAAATATTTACTATTTATGTTTTGTTTTGTTTTAACTTTATTAACATGAAGAAACCAAACAGTTATTAATACGTACATAATATAGAAAAGACAAAAAGAGCCAGGGGGATTTTAAACTAAAATTCTTTAAGTTTTAATGTTTACTATACGTTTTTTTTTTTTTACAATACGTTTGATGTCGAACGTCTTTGTTGTGATGACGTCAGCCACTTTCGTGTTCCAGCCTGAGAGCGTCTGCTAAATTGCTCACGTAGTGTCTCCGCCCAAACGCGGTTCGAGTCAGACTTCTGTTAAAAGTCGAGCGTCCATCGAAGCAATTCATTTTAGCGATTAGCGTGTTTAGCGCCTCCTTGCTCGGCTCCTCGTTTAGAACGCTACTTGTTTGCAGAGTCGTTTATTTGCCATCATGTAGCTTGTTGCTTCTGCTGTGCGCGGACTTACATATACTGTATTTTTGCAGCCATAAGGCGCACTTTAAAGTCCCTAAACTCGTCCAAAAAAGCCAGGGCGCCTTTTGATGCAGAGCGCCCATTATAAAGATAAAGATGTCCTTTATTAGTCCCACAATGGGGAAATTTGAGGTGTTACAGCAGCAAAGATATAGATCACACAGAGTCGGCGGCGTAATGTAGCCGTTAATGTATAACATTAGCAGCAGACATTCATAAAAAGCATGCATATATACACAGTATAAACGTATCTAAGTGTAAGGAAACACTCCTAATGCCTGTCCATTATACAGAGGGGGAAACGCTGTAATGATAAAAACTACTGAATGATTGAAAATACTGCAATGATAAAAATACTGCAATGATAAAAGTACTGTAATGGTAAAGAGTACTGCAATGGTAAAAAGTACTGCAATGATAAAATATACTGCAATGATGAAAGTACTGTAATAGTAAAAGTACCGCAATGATAGGAAATACTGCAATGATAAAAGTACTGTCATAGTGAACGTCCTGCAATGGTAGAAATGCTGCAGTGATAGAAGTACTGTAATAATAATACTGTAATGGTAAACAAAATACTTCATTGGTCAATATTTAAGTACACCATTGGCTGAAAGTACAGTAGTAGTGTGTATTGCATCCTAGGACTGCACAATTGCACTAATGCCCTCCCGTTTGTAGGCCTGACCCAATGTTCTTGTTAAAAAGTCTGACAGCAGCCGGCAGGAAGGAGCGGCGAAATCTCTCTTTGGTACAGCGAGGGTGTAACAGTCTATCACTGAAGGAGCTGTGGAGTGTTCTCAGAGTGTCATTGAGTGGGTGGGCTGGGTTGTCAACAGCCAATAATCAAATATTACTCCCTTCCTTACTCACAACTGAATTGTCTACTTAAAAATATTCAAGCTATTTTAGTCATGTCAGAGGAATCCAAAATGTTCGGATTTGAACGAACTCGTCGCCACTTGTAAACATGCGCAGAAGGTAAGAAAACTTCCGGCTGTCAATTTTCGGCCAAAATATCGTAGGTTTTTGTTGTGTTTTTCAAACTTCAAATGAGGATGCAACTACAGCGAGTTCCAATACTGCGGGATTTATTGACGTTCGCTTTAACTCGACATTCACTGAACTAACTGATCCCCGTAGCGCCCGCCCATTGCCCCCGATAAGGCCAATGGAATTAAAGATATTTGGCTGCTTTAAAAAAAATGCTTGCGCGGTCGGGTAAGTTGCCCATGATTTTACCTTGCCCGTGGCCAAATTTCACTTGCCCCGGGCAATCGGGAAGCGGTTGACCGCGAACCCTAACCCTTAACTGGTACTGCGCCCTTTGATAGGGCGCGTCTTTTGGCCGTAAAAATACGGTAGTTCAAATAAAGTTCGTTCTGCTGCGGCGCAAACTATCTTGGCGCTGGGCATTTAAGGAGCGGCGAAGGAAATCACTTCTGGGTCAATGAACGACAGGGCAACGCTTTTTTTTTTTAATCAGTACTGCGCGACAGGGCGACGCTTTTTTTTCAATCAGTACTGCGTGACAGGGCGACGCTTTTTTTTTTAACCAGTACTGCGTCACAGGGCGACACTTTTTTAAAACCAGTACTGCGTGAACTAGCTTTGACGAGCTCAAACTCGCGTTGTCTAAGATCGCCTTTTTCGGTCCCAAAACCATGCAAAAAAACATGTTCCCCAGGGTCTCATTCGCCCCCCTCAGCATCGCACCGCGCCCCACTATTTGAGAATCACTGCACTAATGGGAGTAACATTTTGAGCAGCGTAATCTTTCATGTCCCCCTTGTTTAAATGAGTGTAAAAGTCAAAGTGGCGGACGCGCCTTTGTGTGTGTGTGTGTGTTTGTACTACTATTTTTGTGAGGACCACTTTGATTTTATACCATATGTTGTGAGGACATTTTGGAGAAGTGAGGACATTTAGGCCGGTCCTCACTATTTTTTCATTCTAAAGGCCACTAGAGCCTCTATACATGTGTCCCTCAAAGTTTCAGAGAGGTCCTCACAAATATATCAAAATTAATTTTTTGTATGAATTTTCAGTTCACTTGAATACACACACTTTTTACTCACTACTGCCACCTATTGGATCCTCAAAGATTTTTGTACCAATCCAACTGAAACTAGAGGACAGTATTGTGGGCTTATTTAAAAGATAAAAAATATGTATTTTTACTAATATTTCCCTGTTTAAGTCAAATACATTTTAATAAACTTAGTTAAAAAATGATTTATGAAAATAAAATTGGTAGTACAAAACCAACATTGGAATTTGCCCTCAGACCTATCCTAAATTATACCTTAAATCTACAATTGTACACTTATCCTACATTTATGTTGGGATAATTCTTTGTGACATACAGTTTCAGTTGCCATTTTACAAATCCGCATTTGTATAAAAAAAAGGGCAAATTTCTAATGGTAAGCAATGCTCTATTTTAGTATTTTCAGTGTTTAATGTTTTAGATTCTGGTGTTTGCTACCAATGGAACTATTATTTCTTATTATATTTAGGGAATCAGTCCAGTCTTTCAAATAAGACACACAAGGACAGAGATCGCAGAATAGCTATACTCAATTGTACTGTTACTTTTGGGAAATCTGACTCATATAAAACTAAAATATACCCTTGAATACTCAGTGAAAGAACTCCTCAAGTACTGAGTAATTGGTGAGTAACTTTGTTAAATGTTATGGTCCATGGCAGAAATGTCGGGGACCACTTAACTAGATGGAAGGAACCAAGTTGGGAGGGAGGCTGCCAAGATTAAGATTTTATTGCCTCGAAGATAAAAATGGTTGACAATGCATTTTGTAATGAAAGTCATAGTTTCTTTGTTGTAGAATACTTTTTATCTCAAAACGGACTTGTCTCGGGCTGCCTATCTGTCCTTGACGCACATGCGCAGTAGTGTTCATTTGAGTCAGCCGTGATCTAACTGAAAGAGCAACATGCCTTAATGAGTCGAAAAAATATGTGCTTTTCCCAAACTGCGAGTGTAATTACGAGCCGATTGATTTTAATAAAATAAAGTTCTTTTTAGAATTAATCTGCTTTTTTAGAGGGACATGGTTGGATAAGAGGCAGCTATCCTCTGTCTCTCAGTCAATGTGAGTCAAGGCTTGCTCCAGAGAATAGCATCCTTAAATGCTATTTGGATTTCATATATAGATCAAGAAAACCCACTACATACCTACAGGGGCACTACCAGGGATTTTGAGCCCCATGAAAATAAATCCCCAGCATCCATCCATCCATTATCTGAACCGCTTCTTCTCACTCGGGTCTCGGCGGGTGCTGGAGCCGATCCCAGCTATCTTCAGGCAATAGGCAGGGCACACCCTAACAGGTTGCCAGCCAGTCCAGGGCGCACAAAGACGAACAGCCATGCGCGCTTACATTCATACCTAGAGGCAATTTAGAGTGTCCAATCAACCTGCCATGCATGTTTTTGGAATGTGGGAGGAAGCCAGAGTGCCCGGAGGAAACATGGCATGGAGAGAACATGCAAACGCCACACAGGATGGCTGGAGCCGGAATTGACCCCACGACCTCTGAAATGTGAGGCCCTCGTGCTAACCACTAATCAGTCCTCTACCAAGAACCCCATTAGATATGGTGGCAGTTGTTTCATTTGAAACCACGCTTGCTGAGAGACTGCAAATCTGATTATGCTCTCCTCCATCCACTCCCAGTCATTGTCACTCCATTCCGCAGGATAATAATGGACATTGTTGCCCTTTAGTCAAAAGTGTGGAGGGCCACCACACATTCTTGTACTGTATGACGATGCCAGAAGATACCCAAGGTTTTCCCAATACCACTACGCACGATCACTGTTCCGGCTGTCCTCCATTCCCTGGTTTGGTTTGTCCGTGGCCTGAGATGGTCTTCAGGCCCCTCCAGACATCCCTGGTATTGTTCCGCTGCAGTTGTTCCTCCATCCGCATCCTGTAGGACTTTTTGCCCTCTCGGATCCTCCTTCTCAGCTGACGCTGCACTCTCTTCAGCTCGTCCTTGTCGCCTGACACAAAAGCCCTCTTTTTCTCCTTCAGGAGTGTCATGACCCGTGTCGGGCATGTCTGTGTTTTTGTGGTTATTTTCTTCCCTCCTTCGTGCCATGTGCTATTCTGTTATTGTTTTGTCAGCTGTGTAGGGGCGTTTCCCTCTCAGCCGTCTCGTCCTCACCAGCCACGCACCTGTTCCCTGTCAACCATCACGCACCTGATTCCCATCTGCTCCCCTGATTACTCGGACTATTTATCCACCCCTTGCCGACAGCTCAGCGTCGGAACATTTCTCCTGCTACGCCATTTTATGGACTTCACGACCACCCTCCTTCTCGCTCATGCCCTCGTTCATGCCCACGCTCCTCCTCCATGCTCATGCCCCATGCTCATGCCCACGGTCCCTTGTGTTTTGTCACGATCCCCGTCACTTGTCTTCTTTTGTTCTATTTAGTCTCGTTTAGTTTGTCCACGCCACGTTGTTTGTCCTCGTTGTTTGATTCAGTTAATAAATTCCCTTTAAGTTACCCTTTCCCCTGCTTCCTCGCTTTCTGGGTCCACCTCCTCCTCGCCGACCGGCGAGCAATCCCTGACAAGGAGAGCTTTAATGTCCGGTGTCATCCAGGGTTTGTTGTTGGAGAAACATCTTAAAGTCCTGGTGGGAATGGTGTTCTCCATGCAGAAGTTAAAATAGTCTGTAATTGCGTCTGCTAGACCATTAATGTCCTCACCGTGAGCTTCGCTGAATACCTCCCAAACAGTTGTGTTGAAACAGTCCTTTAAGGCCTCCTCGGCTTCTCCGGACCATCGCTGGACTGTGCGTGTCACATCTGGCTGCCTGCGGACCAGAGGTTTGTACACAGGAGGAGAGTAACCAAGTTGTGGTCAGCTTTGCCCAGCGGGGGGAGGGGCAGTGACGTGTAGGCCTCCTTGGTGTTGGCATAGAAAAGGTCCAATATTTTATTGTCTCTGGTGTGGCAGGTTACATATTGTGTGAATGAAGGCAGAGAGGAGGAAGGAGAAGCATGATTGAAGTCACCAGAGATAAGGAGCAGGGCATTTGGGTGCTGTGTTTGTAGCCTGCTCACAGCTGCAGTCAGTACGTTACAGGCTGTCTCACTGTTAGCAGAGGGTGGCACGTACGCCGCCACCGCGATCACATGACTGAACTCTCGCGGTAAATAGAACGGACGCATGCTAACAGCTATCAGCTCAATGTCCCGACTGCAAAGTTGATCCTTAACAGTTATGTGCCCAGGGTTACACCATCTATCATTAACAAACACAGCCAGCCCTCCCCCTTTCCTCTTACCGCTCTCCAGTGTCCTGTCCGCGCGTAGTATTTGGAAGCCGTCTAATTCCACGACGGCGTCCGGCGTTCGCTCTGTTCGCCACGACTCCGTGAACACCAGCAAGCTAGCCTCCCGGACAATCCTCTCGTGCCGGGCTAGCGCTGTTAGCTCGTCCATTTTATTGGGGAGGGATCTAACATTCCCCATCATAACGGACGGGAGGACGGGGTGGTATCGTGTCCTCCTTGCCTGGCGTTTAGCCCCCGCACGACATCCCCGTCTCTTCCTCCTCAGTTCGCGGGGGATATCAAGTCTCGCTCCGGGAGCCGACGCTGGGTTAGCACGGAGAGCTAACAGCTGATCTCTTGACTACACGATGGATCCGTAGCTCCGAGTTTTGTCTCCGGACACGATCGCGCAAAAAACAGCCCCCAACAGCAGTAAAACCACCGCAAGTTGTATGTCCATTGCTGAGATGAGGTAAAAATAAAATAAAACAGGGTAAAGGGGAAAAACACACGAAAAAGGCTCAAGAGTGACCAACGCTGCTGTAAACGGGCAGCCACTCGCGAGGCGCCGGAACCGGATGATATCAGCCTCTTAAGAAAAGGCTCGGGCAGATCTTCCACGTGAACCTCTTGAAGGAGTGGAGAGAGGTTTCTTGTGCAACTCTTGGTGCAGCATGCGTGGTGAGAAAGGTGGAGGTGGAGCAAGAAAAGGACCCCAGTATTGCAGTAGTGACCGAAGCCTTAGAACCTTTCATGGCACATCTGTTTGTTGACCAGGCTGCTAACCTCTTGAGGATCTTCTGAGAGATTCCATCACTCTTCATGGCAGAATCTGGCCGGACTACCCTGATGGAGCATCTGAACTGGTTGAGGGATCGAAATCCCATTTGTCAGCATCCTTCCCGTGTCCCTCAGCAACTCGTGGCACCACTCTGGAAGGTGAAGGAGTTGATGCAGAAGTTTGGAATTATTGAATCATCATCATCGGAGTGGTGTTGTCCGGTGGTAATTGTCTTTAAGGAGGACGGGTCGCTGCCCATTTGCATTGATTTTCGAAAGATCTATTCTTCCATCTCAGCGCTTGATGCCTGTCCAATGCTCAGGTTAGATGACCTCGCCGAGCACTTTGGCTTGGCAATCTTCGTCACCACTCTGGACTTGTGTAAAGGCTACTGGGAGGTGCCGTTGGAGGCCTCCAGTCGCCCCTACACAGCCTTCAGAACACCATCAGGACTCTTCCAATTCACAGTAATGCCCTTCGGCTTGCATGGGGCTGCTGCAAACTTTCAACACCTTATGGACAAAGTTCCTCCGGGCTGTGTAGCATTCAGTGCAGCTTACCTGAATGATGTGCTCATTTTCAGTAGCACATGGAAGGAACACATCCATCACCCGAGAACTGTCTTGGAAAAGAGCAGAATGACAGGACAGACCTTGAATGTGGTCAACTGTGAGAGGGCCTGCCATGAAACCAACCTTGGCTATCTGCTGGTTAGGGGTAAGGTATGACCTCAGATGGATAAGATTGAAACAATCCAGAACTGTCCTAGTCCTCGGACCAAAAAGGACTCTCAAACCGAGCGCCGCTGTTACTTCCAGGTTTTGTAGCGTCATGTGTAGGATGCCGGCGTGTGACATCATCAGGACCTTGAGGCGAAATGCCAGGTTTTGCCGTAAAATCATTTTCTTATTGTTCTTGATCAGTCTAAAGGCAAAGGCATATGGCTGGTTGAATGATCGAATTTTTCTATAATTAATAATATTATTGAGAATGGAAATGCGACTTTGATAAAGAAAAAAGTTATTGTTTGAATTAATTGGCTTGGAGGAGGCCCCAAGGTGTTTAAAATGTGTCAATCCTCTGTCTCCCTGTCAGTTTGAACCAGGACTTACTACAGAGAATAGAACCCTTTTGCATGTAGCAAATGTTGTGCAGGTTTTGTACATATTAAAATTGAAGAAAACCAATTGCATCCAACAGCTATGCCATACATAAAATTACCTGTGGCGGACCGTGCATTTCACACCTGGGCCTTCGATGAAGTCCGACTTAGTCCTACTTGAATAAATGCCCCTCATAATACCATTATTTATGACGCCACAGCTGGGCAAATAATATGCAGAAACACACTTACACAGTACTAAGTGAGTATTGGACGACCGGGCTTCTCTTGAAACGCCTGTCTTGAAAATGGCCTCGCAAGTGTATCTTCAATTAATCCACACTTTTCCCTCCTTTGGCCATTGGTGTTTAAAACAGCGCAAATATATTTTAGATTTTCAAACCGTCGCCAGTTACGACTTTCAGGTTTGTTGATTCTGCATAGCTCTGCCCCTTCACAAGTGAGTATCCAATACAAAACGCGTTCATCACCTTCAGCCGAAGGCCAGCGAGAAGGTTCACAGTAAGCAACTCGTGATCTGATTGGCTTTCGCAACTGTCTATCAAACCTGAAAGGTCATTGACTTTGACAGAAGAGATGCCCGCACAATTGCATCTGAAGGCCTCGGAATGAATAGTGCCTGCTACTGGTATTGTGAAACCTGCCTGGCAACATGAGCTAACATAATGCAGATTGGATACAAACTCTTACCTAAAAATAAGACGCTCGGATATAAAATGACATCAATGTGAAGAATACGATAATTTTTTTCTTGATAATGTTAAACCAGCAGAGAAGGCCTTTTGGGGCCTTGACGGCTCGCCACTGCTTATTACAAAGGACCATTCCAGAGCATTTCACCAAAAATACTAAAATGGAATGCAGTGCAAAACCTGCAAGACAGAACTTGTCTTACATGGCAGGAAGATGATGACGCACGAGCATCATCTATTAAGGAAGCAGGTTGTGACGGTTTCGGTCTCTGATGAGGAGGCCAGGTATGGCAAGCCAGCTTTGGAACGGACTGACTCCTGCTTTGGACAGTGAAACAATACGAAGTGCATATAATAAGTAGCTAATGATAGCTCAGTACAATTCCATGTTATTGCTTGAGGATTCTGCTGTTTCAAATAATTTTTTATTTGTATATTGC